>NC_136269.1:51755757-51928257 GCF_964187855.1 Myxine glutinosa | reverse complement strand
TGTAACAGGTAAAAGAAAGCACTTTGGCCCTTTCTCCCTTGCCTCATGCAAATGATGCACTACCATCTCATGTCATCCCCTAATACCAACCACAATCTTTATTACTCTGTTTAAACCTCTATTAATCCAACAGTTTTACTTGCAGGTTGCAGTGTTTTTCCCCCTCCTCTCTCATGCCAAGAGTTTCTCCACTTCCCCACTATCAGTTCAGACACTCCATCACCTTGCTCACTAAATAAAAATAAACTAATAAATGCAGGCCCAAAAAGAGTCGCACTCGTGTGATCTGCTGAAAAGAAATGCTGCAGAATTAAACTTTTGCTGCAATGTGGTGACAGCATGTGGTGGGTTCTTCCAGGTGGACCGACGTGGTGAGGGATTTATCATGCGAAAACCCTTTCTTCCTGGATATCAGGCACACGGAGCGAGGCCTCCAGCGACGGCAATGTGGACAACAAATGCGTACCAAGGTATGAATCAAAGTTCTGTGCTGTTCGTCTTTGTTCTTCCCTCTCCGAGTTAGCACCCACTCTACTTTCTGGAGAATTCTTCTTCTTTTATTTTATGTTTTACACATTGCTCTGCCTCTAACACTCCTGTTCATCTGTTTCATAAACTCTGTCATTGTAGTTTTAGTCAAAGTTCTGCATCTGTCTCTCATCCATTTTTCCCTTTCTTGCTTTCATCAAATATCTTGCTTTTTCTTCTTTTTTTGGGTGGGGGAGAGGAATGGAGGGAAGGGGAGTTCTTCAAGTTATTTAGTCGAGAGGGAGTTATTTAATGTATTTATTCTTTTTTTGTATACAGAGTCGAGGCTCGTGGAGGAGCTAAAACACAGAATGGACCAATGGTAACAAAACAAAAACAAGAATGAGAATTGCTTTGCAATTATACACGTCCCCTACCAAGTTTCAGTTCAATATCAGTAAACACATGCATTTATTTGGGCGGTGTATGTATATTGTATAATGTCGCATTCAGTGCCAAAAACAATAATAACAAAGCGTTATGCCTAGGTCCCCCGTCCGTGAAGTGATGTGAGTTGACAAAGTGGAAGACGCAAGGCGGCCATCTTGGATTTTGACGTGGCGACCCAATTTTCAATAGCGTTCTTCCTTATGCCTGCATACACCAACACACCAGATTAGAAGTTGGTACTTCGCTTATTTTTCAAGATATTCCGCTCACAAGGTTCAGACACATATATGGTGGTGGCCATCTTGGATTTTGACGTCACGACCCAATTTTCAATAGCGTTCTTCCTTATGCTTAGATACACCCACACACCAGATTAGAAGTTGCTACTTCGCTTATTTTTCAAGATATTTCGCTCACAAGGTTCAGACACATATATGGTGGTGGCCATCTTGGATTTTGACGTCACGACCCAATTTTCAATAGCTTTCTTCCTTATGCCTAGATACACCCACACACCAGATTAGAAGTTGCTACTTCGCTTATTTTTCAAGATATTCCGCTCACAAGGTTCAGGCATACATGGTGGTGGCCATCTTGGATTTTGACGTGGGTTGCACCCGCACACCAAATTAGAATTCGGTCCTTCGCTTACGCACGCATGGACGGACGCACACACGGACACGGAGGGGAAAACCATAGTCCCCCTTTCACTCCGCGGTGCGACGGGGGACAATAAAAATAACCTGATGTGCATACAGTGCCTTCAGAAAGTATTCAACCCCTTGACCTTTTCACATTTTGTTGTGTTACAGCCTGAATTTAAAATGGATTAATAATAAACACAAAATATCCCATAATGACAAAATGAAAGCATGTTTTTAGAATTGTTTGCAGATTTATTGAAAATTAAATACAGAAATATCTACTTTACATAAGTATTCAACCCCCTGAGTCAATACATTGTAGAAGCACCTGCTGCAGCAATTCCAGCTTTGAGTCTTCTTGGGTATGTCTGCATCAGCTTTGCACATCTGCATTTGGGGAGTTTCTCCCATTCCTCCTTGCAGATTTGCTCAAGCTCTGTCAAGTTGGATGGAGAGCATCGGTGAACAACCATCTTCAAGTATTTTCCAAAGATTCTGAATGGGATTCAACTCTGGGCTTTGGCCTGGCCACCCAAGGATTTTCACGTTCTTGTTCTGAAGCCATTACAGTGTTGCTTTGGCTCTATGATTGGGATCATTGTCCTGTTGGAATGTAAATATTCGTCGCAGTCTAAGGTCTTTTGCACTCTGAAGCAGGTTCTCCTCAAGGATTTGCCTGTATTTGGCTCCATTCATTGTTATCTCTATCATTATAAGTCTCACAGTCCCTGCCGCTGAAAAAGCATCCCCATAGCATGATTCTGCCACTGGTTTCCGCCAGAAGTAGCGGTTTGAATTCAGGCCAAAAAGTTCAGTTTTCATCTCATCAGACTACAGAATCTTTCGCGTATTCTCTGAGTCTTTCACGTGCCTTTTTACAAACTCCAGGTGCACTATCACGTGCCTTTTTCTCAGGAGTGGCTTCCACCTGGCCACTCTCCCAGAAGGATTTGTGAAGGGCTGCAGAGACTGTTGTCCTTCCAGCAGGTTCTCCCATCTCAGCCAAGAAACTCTGTAGTTCTGTCAGAGTGGTCAGTGGGTTCTTGGTCACTTACTAGGCTACGGTTCTTATTGTGCGGTTGCTTAGTTTGGTCGGACGAACAGCTCTAGGAAGAGTCTGGGTTGTTCCATAATCTTTCCATTTCCTATTGATGGAGCTCATTGTACATGGGAACTTTTAATAGTCTAGAAATTGTTTTATACCCTTCCCCACCTGAGCTCAATTTAGAGTGTCATCGCAAAGGGGTTGAATACTTATTGATTCAAGACATTTCAGCTGTTCATTTTAAATTATGTTTGTAGAAATTTCTCAAAAAATAAAATCCACTTTGACATTACAGAGTAGGTAGATCAGTGACAAAAAATCTCAATTTAATCCATTTTAAATTCAGGCTGTAACGTAACAAAATGTGAAAAAAGTCAACGGGTGTGAATACTTTCTGAAGGCACTGTACATGAAGCAAAATCATGCGTACTGCTTATGAGCGAGCATAAATAATACATTGTGGTTATATACCTGGGTTCACTGCATATTGGGCCATGGACTAACACCCAGGCCTAAGGCCTGAGGCCTGCCTATCTGTGCTGGTTAATTTCGGGTGGAGTCAGGCCAGCTGTCCAGCCAATGGGCGAAAAGCAGTGGGGTGGAGTCAGGGCATCTGAAAACTGAACCATGTGTAATGTGACATTTTCTTAAGTTCAAAAAGGGCAATAACTAACTAAAAAATTGGTGAAACGCCCCAAAACTCAGACTTCTTCTGTAACTTACCATAATAATGCCATACCAAGTTTTCAAGTACCAAGTTTTCAAGTACCAAGTTTCAGTTGAATATGTTAAAGGGTATGGAAAAAGTGCAGAAAACCACAGGTGGGGTGGATGGACAGACAGTCGGGGAGCAAACCTATAGTTCACTCCAGGTAGGGGACTAATAACTGGAGGAAAGTGGAGGTGGGGCAGCATATTACACATCCAACAGCAAGGCTGAGACATTTTTTTGTGTGTTCCTTCAACCTCAGTTTTTGTTCCTTCAACTCCTTCTTTTTCTTTGGTTATTTACATACCTCATCGTGTGTGTCTTGCCAGCGAAAAGGGGGAAACCTCCACTGCATCATGGCGTTCCGTCGCTTGCCTTCCTCTCCATGCCTGCCACTGAACCTCAGTGCAGGAAACGTGCAAGCCTTCCAGAAGGACACAGAGAGGCGCAAGCGCAGCTCGAGAGGGAAGATGGGCACCAAACGGCAAGGCCTGAGTTCTTGGACACGGTCGGGCGAGCCTTGAGGACGAGTGAGTAGGGACGCTCGGCTGTTGGACGGCGCCCAGGCAGACGTGACTCGAGGGACATGCCTGCTGGGCAGCCACTGTCCTTAAATAACTCGGCAGAGGCCTGCTTTGAAAATCTAAACCTTTTTTTTTTTGATGTGTTATATTAGACGGTATTATTGTGCTGTAGTACGTGTTGTTCGGTGGTGTATTCCATTTATAGGAGTCTTTCATTGACTTTCATAAGTTGCTGTCCATACCTGACTTACAAAAGGTGTGCAGCCTGAAGCTTAGGGTACCCCTTAGGACTGAGGTGAACCAGAGAGCCACCACGTTCCAAAAGCAGGCATTTTCCAGAGGGTATTTATATTGTTACTATTAACAAAAGAAAGGAGATTATTAATAAATACTCAAAGGGCATTGAGCCTTGTGTATCTGTATATAACTAGGGAAGGCTTGTGGGGCTATATGGGCAACATCCTCTATCATTTGTGATTTGCACTGTGGAGCATTGTTTGTGAGAAAATTGCAATAAATGACGATTTGTAATTTATATATATATATATAAACGTGAGTTGTCTGTGTGTGAGTCCGCGTTTTATTCAGAGACTAGCTGAGGTACCCGGCTTCGCCCGGGTTGAATAAGAATAAGACAAATATATGATGAAAAGAACATGTATATTTTAGAGCAATATCACAGTACATTTCCTACATGACGTTTTTTCAATTTTCAATTTCTCAAAACCTCTGGGTATACAACATTTCTGGTTTTCTTACTTGGTGCCAAGACATAAAGATTGCTTGGTTTTCCAACCCTCGAGCAGCCCACGTACAGCTGGCCATGGGCAAACACTTGTTCTGTGAAGTTCAGGCCTACAACCTTCATTGATTGCCCCTGCGCCTTGTTGATGGACATAGCAAAACATAGCCTGATGGGGAACTGAATCCTCTTGAAGGAGAATGGAAGGTCAGGTGGAATAAGTGGTATCCTTGGAATTAATACTTTCTCTCCTCTGTATTGTCCTGAGAGGATGGTTGCCTCTAGGACATGCGGCATCATTTGCTGGATTGTCAATCGTGATCCATTACACAGCTTTGGTGGATCAAGATTCCTTAGAAGCATGATTGGTGCTCCCACCTTGAGAATCAACCTGTGTGTTGGGAGTCCTTGAGGCTGACGACTGTTGAGAAACTCAGTTGGGAAGTTTACTGCCTGATCTTCATCTGTCACTTTGTCAAGAGAATCATAATTTCTTTCATGACCGGGCAGCGAACGTCATTATGTGCGACTTTACATCACTCCTACGGACATGAAAAAAAAATTTCCTTAAAAATATATTTAAAATAAATAAAATAGTACATAAATTAACAATAAAAGAAGCTAAAAAACAATTTAAAATACAATAAAAAGCACATTTAAAATATATTAAAATGTACGTACAGTATACTGTACATACGCGCAACTGCTGGTTCTCATTCAAAACAGAGGCGACGTACAGTATTCCCTCTACTGTGTCTGTGTTAGCCATGGGTCCGAAGAAGGATAATGCTTGTGTTTCCAAGCGTAATGTGGTTACGATGGAAGATAAGTTAAATCTGATTAAAAGGTATAAAAAAGGTGGAAAAGTGTCGGTGATAGCGCATAGACCTTATCGCGAATCGGAACCACAATGCGTCATGGGATCGGAAAGGGGCAATAGCGCCGCCACAAACTACAACATCAAAGAGCTGACCACATTTGTAGAGCAGAATGTCCCAAGAATGGTTGAGGACCAACAGCAAGCCTTTAATTCTATCCTGAAGAGTGTTGATGATGATGCTGGCAAGATATTCTTCCTCGATGCTCCTGGCGGGACAGGAAAAACATTCCTCATTAATATTGTAACGAATTTGAGAAGTGTAACGGTTTTGAGAAGTGTAACAATTTTGGAGAAAGTGTAACGAATGTGAAAAGTATGGTTTTGTTGTGTGTAACACCCTCGTAATGTAAATAATGGTCGCAGCCGTCCTCCTAGTTAATTCCATGAAACTTACACACAGGCCACGATATATCTTTTTAAATAGTTTATTTCCTTATTCTATGTAGGCTAAATATGTGTTTCCTACTAGATTGACTCTGCATTGCATCAAACGAAATAAAGCGTAGGCCCCTCCGATGATCCATGGCAGCTCAATTGCCAGGGATTCCCCCACTTGAGCTTTGACAGCAACCGTTTATTGCAGTACTGAACTGCTGTGCAACGTGACGGCGCCTTACCTGCAGCTGCTGACCGGTCTTCGCCATTTGCGGCCATTACGAACAAGGGGAGTGGCTAGAGAAGACGGGTCGCCCCCCT
Organism: Myxine glutinosa; assembly: GCF_964187855.1. Classification (NCBI taxonomy): domain Eukaryota; kingdom Metazoa; phylum Chordata; class Myxini; order Myxiniformes; family Myxinidae; genus Myxine; species Myxine glutinosa. The sequence goes on along the minus strand of NC_136269.1, from coordinate 51,922,099 downwards.
CGTCATAGGGGGGAGGAGTAAGTCGGCCCCGCTCATCCAACCCAGAACAAGGGGTTTGGCTAAGAGAGGGCGGAGCGGGAACCCCCGAGAAAGTGCGCGAAGGTTCGGTGAGAAACCAATATAAGCCGCCGCGGGACGCACTCCACCCTCTTGCTCTGACCCCGTGCTCTTGCTCTGATCCCGTGCTCTTGCTCTGACCCCGTCCTCTTGCTTGCTGTCGCTCGTTGTTGCTGGGGAGAAGGAAGACGCCTGAACGAGCAGGTGTGTGCGAGCCATCGTGCGACCAGCTGCGCTGCAGCTAAGGGGGCAGCTAAGGGGCCGCAGGCCACGAAAAGGACGCGCCAGGCAGCAATCCACGCTGGACCCTCCATTGCCTCCCAAAACAACCATCCATCCTCAAGCCATACCTGCCTGCAATATCCCCCGTGTAAGTGTGAACGTCGTCTGTCCTAATCGTTGTCCTGGGGTTAAGTAAATTGACTAGTATAAGCTAACGATTCACTGTGTGACTGCTTCTTCCATCCATTGCTTGTAAATAACTTTGATCGCTCCTTCTTTTTGCTTGTGTGTATAATAAATCCTGTTATTCCTCCGTACTCTGTCTTCTTCTCTCTTCCTTCTCTTTCGGTCGCTTTAGAGGTTTCCAAATTGAATATCTGTGGTGCGATCTGGTCAACGTTGGGGGAGTCGGGCCAATCGGGGATCCTGTAACGGTCGCGGGGACCATCCGTTCAGCCCAAAGTAACATCTAAACCGCGTCCGTAACAATTGGTGTCTAGGAGTGGGATACGAGGCCCGAACCAAATTTTAAAAACGTGTAAAAAAAAAATTTGGTCAAAATTACGAGCTGCCGAAATTTCGTTGTTTTATAAAACCCGAATTTTGAGATCGCGCCATGGACAATCAAGGCGATCGGATGTCGGTGGGGGAGATAGACGGGTTAGGGGTAACCCAGGACCTCGGGGAAATGTATATGGAGGATGTGGTTGAGGGGGTATCAGACGCACAAAATGGCGCTCTCGCGCACGAGGTTTCGGGCGCACAAGATGGCGTCCTCGCGCACATGGTTGTTGCGGCACCAAATTTAGCCGCGCCCATGGTCGCGGTAGCCGAACCCGAGATGCCAATGGATTTGAACCTGTTTATGAAACAGATGATGGCCTTTATGGTAAAAACAGACGATAATTTCATAGGGATGGAAAACAGGATAGGGGGCCGAATGGGACAAATGGGGAACCGGATGGATGCTCAGAGTGAGCAAATGAGGGCTCAGAATGAGCAATTGGGGGGCAAAATGGGGGAAATGGGGGGCAAAATGGGGGAAATGGGGGGCGAAATGGGGGAACGGCTAGAAGCTAAATTTGAGGGGTTAGACAATAATCTTAAGGGATTAGACAAGAAATTTGAGGGATTAGACAATGGGTTAGAGGGGGTGAAAAATGGGTTAATGGGGTTAGAAAATAGGATGGAAGACAAATTGCGGGAAATAGGGGAACAATCTGCCAGGGAAATCAAACGAATGGGGAACCAGATAGAGGAGGTGCAAATCGGGTTAGAAAGTAAACTGGATGCTCAGAGGGATGAATTGGGACAGATGAGGGTGGCATCTACAAAAGAGATGGAGGAGATGAAAGAGAGGATACGACGAGGTGTAAGTGAGGAGGTTTCGGGGCTACGCGAGGAGGTAAAGCGAGGTGAGAAGCGTATGGAGAAAGAGGGGAGGAATAATACGGCTAGGTTACAGGGGGGCATAGAGGGTCTGACGAAGGGAGTAGAGCAGCTGACAATAGGACAAAGGGAACTAGCGGACCAAGTGGAAAAGAACACTGCAATCATCGGGGGTTTAAAAGCGACACAAAAGGACATTAAAAATGAATTAATAGCGACACAGAAGGAATGTCGAATGGTACATGAGGGATTGACGAAGAGGTTGGAAGAGGTGACAGAAGTAATGGAGACGAAGGACCGGGAGGTAAGGACGCACATAGAAACGGTTAAAATAGCGATGGAGGAAGAAATAGAGGGGGCGCACCGGGAGCTGAAGGAGGTAAAGGAAAAATTAGAGGAGGTGGAAGAGGGGGTGAGTGAAATTAAGAAGAGACGGAGGGAAACTAAGAGGGAGATAAAGGAGGAAGTCATGGAATATGTACAAGGTCGGTGCTCAACTCATAATGTGATGCTTACTAACCAAATAAAGAGTTTGCAGGTGGCAGAAGAGGTGCGACGAAGAGGTGTCAAGGTGAGTGGCGATATATTCGGAAATGTACATGATGTGAGGGGAGCTTCAGTCGGCTTGGGGGTTCTTGTGGACCCGGGTGTTCGTGAGAGGCCGTTGGTGAAGTGTGCGACAGGTCTGGTGTGCGAAAAAATAGGTGTGCGAGAATGTCCGACCATGGGGTGTGTGAGGAAAAAGTGCGCGCCGACCAGTGAGTGTGCTGTCGAGAGTGAGTCGGTGGTAGCGCGTGTGCGAGGGGGCACATGGAAGCGCGGTGTGGTGAGTGTTACGGAGGAAGTAACGAAAAAGTGTGCGCAAGAGGATGCGCGAGAAAGGTGTGTAACGGACGGGTGCATGGGGAAAGAGTGCGCTGTCAAAAGTAAGGAAGAATGCACACCTGTGGTGAGTGTTACAGAGGGTGTAACAGGAGAGTGTGCGCGAGAAAGGTGTGTAACGGACAGGGGCATGAGGAAAGAGTGCGCTGTCAAGCGTAAGGGTGAGTGCACGACCGAGAGTGGAGGTGAAAGTAGTGAGAGTGACACGGAGCGTGAGTTGGTTGTGACAGGTGAGCGAGGATGTACACCTGGAATGGAAGGATGCACACCTGGAATGGTAGAGCGTGTGTGGGAATGCACACTTGAGTTGGTCGTGAGGCACGTGGTTGGGTGTGCGAGTGAGAGCACACCTGTGATTGTCACAGAGGAGGTGACCGAGGAGGGGGCGCGAAGAAGTGTGTTGGTGAGGTGTGCGAGCGACGAATGTGTGCCAAGGTGTTCGGTGGTCAGGTGTGTGACCAAGTCTGTGAGCGGAATGAGTGTACCGAGGTGTGTAAGGAAAGGTACGAGGAGCATGGGAACAGCTGGAGGTATGAGCAAGAAAGGGGTAGCGTATGCGTGTAAGCATGCAGGTGAGGCATCGACGGTAACCGGGTTAGCGGTTAGAGCGACTTTTAGCCGAATCGGGCCCTCGGTGCTTGCCGGGCTTCGCGTGCCGCGAGAACCAGCGGGGATCCGAGCCACGGCGGGTTCGAAAGGACCGCCGTACGCGATCCACGCTGGGCCTTGCTTGGAACGGCCGCGTCCGTGCTCCACTAGGCGGAGCGGGCAGCTCGATAGGAAGGGTCGTCATGGCGACCACTTTTTGTTGAGACGTGCCGGCAGGTCGAGATCGGGACATTGGATGGCTCCACGCCGAGGTGGTGCGTGGGATCTCGGCCCGGGTAAGCCCCCGTCCCTGCCCCGAATGCGGGACGTATCCAGCCGCTGGCACAAAACAACCCGCATTCATTGCTCGGCTGTACGAAGCCGAGCTTTAGAAGGGAATTGGCGCACCGAGAGGATCTAATAAGTAGATGGGTGATGAGGTTAGTGTTTTGGACCCAAAATTAGAAAAAAAGGCAAAATTTGATGATTGGTACGGTGATTCGCAGTAAATGGCAAATTTTTGATTTGTTGGATTTGGACGAGCGAAATTGATAGTTGGACCTCCCCGATGTGGTGGGATGGCAAATCCACCATCCCTCACAGGGGGGGGCAAAGGAGCACTAGCTTATGGGGTGTATGGCAGTGAAAACTAGCCCGGGTGGGTTAGGATATTGTGTGTAGGGATCTAGCGAAGATGACATTAGGTAACGTTAAGGTTAGTTAGTGACAAGGATACCTGTAGAGGGGACGCAGGTAGATTAGAGTGGATGATAATGACGTGGGAGCGCTGAGTGTAAGGGAAGACGGAGGAGCGTGAGTTTTAGAAGGGAGTAGACAGAGTAGATGATGCAGTGTGAATGGAAGTGCTGGTGAGCAGCTTCAAATGAGGCATCGGTGAGGCAATGCTCCGAGGTGTGTGTGAGTGTACAAGTGATGAATGAGAGAGCATTGCGGATGAGTGTCATGGTGAGTAGTGAGTGTTGTGGATCAGCGCGGATGCGCTTGGGGGAGAGAAGGGTGCAGGCGGCACCAAGTATGAGAGCACAGGTGTGCAAGTACAGGTGTGTGGAATACATGGAGTATTGGAATGAGTGGTGTGGAGAGAGTTGGAGTAAGTGGTACGGAGTGGTGTGCATGGTGCGAAGGTGTGGATGGGGGAAGAGTGGACCCCTTTCACGAGTACCCGGGGCGGGTAGTGTAAGTGTTAGGTAGAGGGTATAGGTAAATTGTGGTTGGATATTGGCATCTGTGGTGCGAGTGGAAGAATGATGTTTGGATGGGTGCATTAGTGTTGTGGAAATGGCTGGGCGTGTAGCCTGTTAGTGTGTGTAGTTGGTTTGGGCACTCCACCACTGTGAGGATGTCGGCAAGGTGAGGCCGCAGGTGGGCTCTGGGAGCCGGTAGAGTTGTTGTGGATGGGGCCCGAGGATCCGGAGGACGGACCCGGGTAGCCCAGTGCCAGAGGGCACCGAGTGGGGTGACAGAGCCAGGAGGGGCCTTCCCCAGCTAGATAGGTTAGGGTGAGGAGCAGGTAAGCTCGGGTGGCAACTACAGTGGTGGAGGTGTGCAGGTGGGTAGACCTGCTGGGAGAGCTACACGTCACAGCCCAGAAATTGTGCAAGGGCACCGGGAGATGAATCGGGGGAGTGAGACCCCAAATTGAGAAGCACCACAGTTTGGTCAATGGGAATTGGTTTTTAGAACCCATAGTGTAAGTTGGCCAATGGATTGGCAGGGAAAGACCCCGGGTAGTGTAAAGGGTGTTAAAGTCATTTAGAGGATAGTTAGGATTGAAGTCTCCTCGCACCATCTACATGCACTCACCTGAAGTAAAGATGACGTACCTCCACACCATGCCATGTTTAATTATTTTTATGTGCAAATGTTTTGAATTGTGAGACGCATCATGACGTGGGTGTGACATTGTGCTTGATGTTCCATCTCTTCCTCCTTATGAGGATTGATGATGAATTGATGATGGCAAATTTTGGAAAGTGGGATTGTGGAGACGAAATTGGTATGGGAAATAAGGGGAAGACATGACAGTAGCGACGGATTTGTAAAGCTGTAAATTGTTGTAAATATGGGGTAAGAGCAAGGGTAGTGTAGGTGACAGGGGGGGTGACGTACGGTAGGGACGAGTTTTTCTCACTTCGCTCTCCGTACGCACTTCACCCTGCATTGCCTTTATTGACGTGTACCCTTGTGACCCTACCCCTCGCTCATTTGTCTTCCCCCCTTTTGTCTCCCACTTGAGGACCTGTGCGCCATTGGGCGCCGAGGGGAGCGTGCGTGAGATGGCCTCGGTAAGGCGGCACCTATGCCAAACAGGTGGACCACCCTTAGTTGGCCCCTGAGGCCCTAAATAAAAATGAACACAAGTTGTGCTTTTTATTATTTCCAAATAGGCCGCATGAAGCCAGAAGACGTCGGGAAGAACATCGGCCCAGCAGAGAAAGAGAAGACCACCACCAGTTGTTTTGTTGTGTTTATTATGAACCGTGGTGACTGTGCACCGAGTGGTGCTTTTTGGTGCTTTTGGGTGCTTTGGTGGTATTGGTACTGGTGCATCGATGCAATGCGTGCTGTCTCCTCCCTCCCAACAGGAATTTCTTTTTCTTGTTCCCTAAAAAGAAAAAAAAGAAAACACAGGTCCTGGGTTGCGTTGTAAATAAGAAATAACGTCACTGTAAATAATGCTCCCCACCGTAAATGTATAGTTTGAGAACAATTCCGTAATTCGGTTAGCTGTGGGCTTGAGTCTGTTAGACAGGGTGCAATGCAATAGGGGGACATACTTATTTGTGTTTTAAGATTGTCACACTCAGGGTCAGGTTAATTGTAGAGGGAATTACACCTACGTGTCACACTAAGTTAAAGTTTTGTAGGCCCGAGGACGGGCCTGAAGAAAGGAGGGTGCAGTGTAACAAATTTGAGAAGTGTAACGGTTTTGAGAAGTGTAACAATTTTGGAGAAAGTGTAACGAATGTGAAAAGTATGGTTTTGTTGTGTGTAACACCCTCGTAATGTAAATAATGGTCGCAGCCGTCCTCCTAGTTAATTCCATGAAACTTACACACAGGCCACGATATATCTTTTTAAATAGTTTATTTCCTTATTCTATGTAGGCTAAATATGTGTTTCCCACTAGACTGACTCTGCATTGCATCAAACGAAATAAAGCGTAGGCCCCTCCGATGATCCATGGCAGCTCAAGTGCCAGGGATTCCCCCACTTGAGCTTTGACAGCAACCGTTTATTGCAGTACTGAACTGCTGTGCAACGTGACGGCGCCTTACCTGCAGCTGCTGACCGGTCTTCGCCATTTGCGGCCATTACGAACAAGGGGAGTGGCTAGAGAAGACGGGTCGCCCCCCTCGTCATAGGGGGGAGGAGTAAGTCGGCCCCGCTCATCCAACCCAGAACAAGGGGTTTGGCTAAGAGAGGGCGGAGCGGGAACCCCCGAGAAAGTGCGCGAAGGTTCGGTGAGAAACCAATATAAGGCGCCGCGGGACGCACTCCACCCTCTTGCTCTGACCCCGTGCTCTTGCTCTGACCCCGTGCTCTTGCTCTGACCCCGTCCTCTTGCTTGCTGTCGCTCGTTGTTGCTGGGGAGAAGGAAGACGCCTGAACGAGCAGGTGTGTGCGAGCCATCGTGCGACCAGCTGCGCTGCAGCTAAGGGGCCGCAGGCCACGAAAAGGACGCGCCAGGCAGCAATCCACGCTGGACCCTCCATTGCCTCCCAAAACAACCATCCATCCTCAAGCCATACCTGCCTGCAATATCCCCCGTGTAAGTGTGAATGTCGTCTGTCCTAATCGTTGTCCTGGGGTTAAGTAAATTGACTAGTATAAGCTAACGATTCACTGTGTGACTGCTTCTTCCATCCATTGCTTGTAAATAACTTTGATCGCTCCTTCTTTTTGCTTGTGTGTATAATAAATCCTGTTATTCCTCCGTACTCTGTCTTCTTCTCTCTTCCTTCTCTTTCGGTCGCTTTAGAGGTTTCCAAATTGAATATCTGTGGTGCGATCTGGTCAACGTTGGGGGAGTCGGGCCAATCGGGGATCCTGTAACGGTCGCGGGGACCATCCGCTCGGCCCAAAGTAACATCTAAACCGCGTCCGTAACAATATCATCCTGGCCAAGGTTCGTCAAAAGTCGGAAATTGCTCTGGCTGTGGCCTCAAGTGGAATTGCAGCTGGCCCAGTTTTTTAAACCATTGATATTAAAATAAAAAGTAGCCTATAACCACTGGGATTTTATGCTGATTCCGAATCTGTGTCTAAAACGTTTCTCCGATGTGTAGTTATTGGGTTATAAGCGGACATCCAGACAGACACACACACACAGACACTCCTCCTTTATTTATATAGATGGCTGAACGGATCTTCATCAAACTTTCAGAGGTTCATCAGAGTGCCGGGGAGTGTTTTAGGCCAAAAAAAAAAAAAGTTCGTTTTTTTAGGAGTAAAAAAAAATAAAAATTAGCGCACGATAGTGCCTAAGCCTTTTTAAATGAATGCCAGTTATATACAAGTACACATTCGCATAAATAAATACAAAACAATTACCAGACATTTGAATACAAATAAATCAAACAATTCCAGAAGTGTACGAATTTGGTAGTACGGCTTCTTCTTCTTCCTGATCGGCATCACACTTAACTCAGAAACGTGAGCCACATTCACTCAGAAACGTGAGCCACATTCACTCAGAAACGTGAGCCACTCCCCTTCCTCTCCTGCCTCCCCCTCCCCCTCTCTCCCCACCCTTCCCCCTCCCCCTCCCCCTCCCGCCCTCCCCTTTAAGATATAAATTCTCCGTAAAAGAGCCTCCGCTTCTGACTGCTCCCCTTCCTCCCCCCCCCCCGTTGCCCCCCCCGCTCGCCTCCCCCTCTCTCCCCCTCCCCTCCCCCTTGCCTTCCCCTCCCCCTCCCCCTCCCTCTCCCCTCCCCCTCCCCCTCCCTCTCCCCTCCCCCGCCTGGAAACGCCGGGTACTTCTGCTGGTATTTAATATAACTTTTCTTGTTCTGTTATAAAGGCAACAACTAGCTGAGTCCATTTTGCAAACTGATTCACGAAACGAACATGAAACATGGTGAGGGATTTTTGATTCACCTGCGATCCAGGCCAGCACACCTGTGGCACAAATTGTTTCAGTTACAAACCCAGAAGATGAAAACAAAATTCTGCAGCTTATACTGAACGGTACGTGATGTGGTACACTGGTACACTCCAGGATCACGTTGCGGGTCGTAGTAGCACTTTTATTGAAACAAAATTAATATATGAATGGGGAATTGATAGGGAGCTTTACAAGGGATCCAAGAAAAAAATTCTTGCTTTTCCATGAGCCTCATCTTTGTAAAGAAAAAGGTTACCCCCTGCTTTCCCCTAACTCGATATTTTGTGGCTATAAATGATAATGATGATGACCATCGCAATCTATTTGAGTGATTGAGATACTCCTCTCGAATCGGTGGTTGATCCCACTGCGGTTCGGGTGCGGTTGACCACTGGGCATTCAAATGGGTCAACCGCACCAGGCCAAATTCGTTTGTGGCTCACAGCATGGGGCGACAGGACTGGCGTAATTGCCTTTGCAAACATCTTGATGAGAAGAACAGTGAAAAAGTTAGTTTTCCCGTGCCCACGTGGGCATTTTCTCTGCTCTAACATCCTGCAGTGTGAATGGAAACCAATGCAGGGATTGTTATTTAATTAACTAACCAGTATGAGTGAACTACGTTAAGTCCGCCAGTGTGGTGACCCCCATGGCCCAGGGTATAGGCTAGTGTGGTCATATTTTCTTCCCCACACACAATTAAATTGCAAATGTAATTATAAAGCGTTGTACATGACAACCGTCTTACTATAATTCACCAAATGTCTGTCTGTCCCTCCGTCCGTTCCCAGGTACCGCAAAAACGGCTGAACCGATCGCAACGATATTTTGGGTGGGTAATCCTGGGACCTCCTGGAGTAAAACAGGCTATATTGTTTTTCCAATTTTTCCAAGTTTTCCAATTTTCCACTTTTTCCAAACACGATGGAATAATATTTATCGATATGAACAGTGATGTGGCTTTGATTGAAATTCTACAAATACCGTTTAGATTTTGATGAGAATTATGAACCTGCCGCGAATGCGGAAGTGGACAAATTACGGCAATGAGCGGGTTTGATAATATCCCAATAAAACCGTCATTTAAAACGGTATTTTGTTAAAGTATCAATTGATGATTGGAATTGAGTGAATACAATTACGATTTTGAATTCGTAATTGTGTTCACCCAACCGTACGGAACTTCACATCAGGATTTAAATATTTGTTTATGTCACGAATGTTGTTAAAACTTTCTTTTTTATATTAATGCTATTTAATTTGTGATTAGAGTTATGCTGTTTGGAATGAAAAAAAGAGATATTGAGTTCAAGTGAATGATGAAATGCCGTCATGGTTTTACGTTCTAAGCGCGATATTCGCGGATCGCCATATGCAGATTCGCCATTGACTGGGTATGGAACAAACGTACCCGTTTGTTTGCGAACAGGTACGTTTTTCATGGAAGTCCTTCACGAACTTGCTGTCCATGTCTGATGTGCGACTGAAGGTGCTACAAGAATGTGGAATTTATTGGTTTCATGCCTTAGCATTCTCCGTTTCTGCATTGTCTGTTTGCTTCTGGCCTCCCACCCATGCGAAGCACGGGTACCTCACTAGTCATTATAACGCGTTTGTACATGACAACTGTGGCGGACACAAAAGCCCACTGGCGTGGTGACATCATTCCACGCACCAAGTGGGCGGTGGCCACGTCCGAGGGGTAGGCGTGGCCTCATGAGAGACACCGGGCGCCCAGCCCGGAGTGTGACAGTGTAGTCTTGAATAAAGGCGTTTATATGTTACTGCTTGTCCGCTTCCTCCTTGCTCACAAGCAGCGCGCGTAACGCCGCGCTTTATTGGTGACCCTCGACGTTGGATCTGCCGGAGCGATCCTTCCACACGCGACGCCATCGCCATGGCCGCCTTCGTCAAACTTCCGGAATTTTGGGAGGCTCAGGCCGAAGTCTGGTTCGTCCAGGCCGAAGCCCAATTTCAGCTTCGGCACCTCACCGGCGATGACACGCGCTACTGCCACGTCGTCGCCTCCCTCGGGCCCGGCACGGCCGCTCGAGTTGTGTCCGTCCTTCGCCACCCACCGGACGGCCACAAGTACGAGGCACTCAAGCGGCTACTCCTAGCCACGTTCAGACTCACGGACGACGCACGGGCCGACCGCCTCCTGGATCTCCCCGAGCTCGGTGAGACGCGCCCGTCGGTCCGAATGGACCATATGCTGTCACTGTTGGGCGACGAAGCCCCCGGTTCGCTATTCCGGGCGCTTTTCCGTCGCCAACTTCCAGCGCAGGTTCGCCTCGCGTTGGCCGGGACCGGGCTAACAGAACCCCGAGCATTGGCGGCCGAGGCGGACAAGTACTTCGCCGCTTCGGACACGCGGGCGAGCGTTGGCGTGGCCGTCACGGCCTTCGACGCTGCTGTTCCACAACATCATCTTCTACAGCACGCTGATGTTCCACAGCATCATCTTCTACAGCACGCTGATGTTCCACAGCATCATCTTCTACAGCACGCTGTGGTTCAGCAGCATGCTGATACGCACCTCGTGAACGCCGCCACGCCCCGCCCACCGCCGCGGCGAAAACCGCCACCGCGGGGAAACCCGTCGACTCCACCGGCCTGGCGGAGCCAGCCGCGCTCCTCCAGCTCCACCACCTGGTGCTGGTTCCACGCCAAGTTCGGCCACGAAGCTCGGCGGTGTCATCCGCCGTGCTCCTTCAACGGGTCGGGAAACGCCCGGGCCGGCGCTCAATTGTGGCGATGAGCGCCGGCCGTTCGAGCAGCCTGCTGTTCATAACGGACACCTTCTCCGGGCGCCGTTACCTGTGCGACACGGGAGCACAGGTGAGTGTCATTCCCGCCGGCATGTCAGACAAGCACGCCGCGGGTGGGGGCCCCGCGCTGCTTGCCGCGAACGGGACGCCCATCCGTACGTACGGAAAACGCTGCCTCTCTCTGCGGTTTGGAGGGCAGGTTTTCCGATGGACGTTCGTCACCGCCGACGTGCCCATGGCACTGCTTGGCGCGGACTTCCTGTGCGCTAATGGGCTCCTGGTCGACGTCAAGCGCAGACGGCTTGTCCAGGCCGAGACGTTCAGCTCGCTCGCATGTGCGTTGCCCAGCTCAACGAGCGGCTTGCCAAGCGGCTTGCCGAACGATTCGGTTCCGGCCACGTTGGTCTGTACGCTTCCGGCAGCGGACGCATTCACCCGCCTCCTCGCCGGTTTCCCGGCCCTCACGCGGCCCACCTTCTCGGCGGGGGCCGTCAAGCACAGGGTGGCCCATCACATCCCCACCGTCGGGCCACCGGTCTACGCCCGGGCACGCCGCCTCGAGCCGACGAAGCTGGCGGTGGCAAAAGCGGAGTTCGCTACCCTGGAGCGACTCGGCATCGTTCGGCGCTCAGAGAGCGCTTGGGCGTCGCCGCTGCACATCGTGCCGAAGCCCGGCGGGGGATGGCGACCGTGCGGGGACTATCGCCGTCTCAATGACGCCACGACTCCCGACCGCTACCCCGTCCCCCACATTCAGGACTTTTCCGCCCGTTTGGCGGGCAGGTCCTTCTTCTCGAAGGTGGACCTCATACGCGGCTACCATCAGGTCCCCGTCAGGCCGGAGGACGTCCCGAAGACGGCGGTCATCACGCCATTCGGACTCTTCGAGTTCCTGCGCATGCCCTTCGGTCTGAAGAATGCGGCTCAGGCGTTCCAGCGACTGATGGACAGCGTCCTGCGCGACTTGGATTTTGTCTACGTCTACCTGGACGATATCCTCGTCGCCAGCACGTCCCGCGAAGAGCACCTACGCCACCTCCGCACGCTCTTCGAACGCCTGGGCCAGCATGGCCTGATTGTGAACCCCGCAAAGTGCCGGTTCGGCACCGCCACAATCGATTTTCTGGGGCACCGTGTCACCAGGCACGGAGCCGTCCCCCTGCCGGCCAAGGTGGAGGCGGTGAAGGGGTTTCCGCGCCCCCGCACGATCAGAGGGCTGCAGGAGTTCCTGGGCATGGTGAACTTTTACCATCGGTTCCTGCCCCGTATCGCCCAGCTCCTGCGCCCCCTGCACGAAGCTCTCCGAGGTAAGCCGGGCAAAGGCGACGTTACCTGGACCGAGCAGATGCACACGGCGTTCACGGGCGCGAAGCTCGCCTTGGCTAACGCCACCATGCTCGCGCACCCGGCGCCCGATGCACCGATCGCCCTCACCACCGATGCCTCGGACTACGCGGTGGGCGCGGTGCACGAGCAATGGGTGCGTGGAGCTTGGCAACCGCTGGCGTTCTTTAGCCGGCAGCTTCGCCCGCCCGAACGCCGTTACAGTACCTTCGACCGCGAGTTGCTCGGACTTCACTTGGCGGTCAGGCACTTCCGCCATCTGCTCGAGGGCCGGGCGTTCACTGCCTTCGTCGACCACAAGCCGCTGATCTTCGCGATGGGCAAGGTCACCGAGCCGTGGTCGGCCCGGCAGCAGCGTCACCTCTCGGCCGTGTCCGAGTACACGACGGACATCCAGCACGTCGCGGGGAAGGACAACCCGGTGGCGGATTGCCTTTCCCGGGCCGTCGCCCACGCAGTCCACCTCGGCATCGACTATGCCCGGATGGCAGCGGACCAGGCCGCTGACCCCGACGTCCAGGCCTTGCGGACCGCCGTCACGGGCCTCCGCGTCACCGAGGTGCCGTTCGACGGCGCGGGCGCGGCCCTCTTGTGCGACGTCTCCCTCGGGCGTCCTCGCCCCATTGTGCCCGCGGGCTGGCAGCGCCAGGTGTTTGACGCCATCCACGGCCTGTCCCACCCGGGCGCGAGGGCCTCCCAAAGGCTGATCGCCGACAAGTTCGTCTGGCATGGCCTCCGGAAGGCCGTCCGCGGCTGGGCCAGGACATGCCTCGCGTGCCAGCGCGCCAAGGTGCACCGGCACACCCAGGCCCCGTTGGCCCCGTTCACGGTGCCGGAACGCCGGTTTGACCACGTCCACGTGGACCTGGTGGGACCTCTGCCCCCCTCGCAGGGTTTCACCCACGTCCTCACCATGGTGGACCGCACCACCCGGTGGCCGGAGGCCGTGCCCTTGGCGTCGACAACGGCGGCCGATGTCGCGCAGGCTTTCATCGCCACCTGGGTCGCCCGGTTCGGCGCCCCCTCAGACATCTCATCCGACCGCGGCCCCCAGTTCACCTCGGAGCTCTGGGGGGCGGTTGCGCAGGGGCTCGGGGTCCGGCTGCACCGAACCACGGCCTACCACCCCCAGGCTAACGGCCTGTGTGAGCGATTTCACCGCTCATTGAAGGCCGCGCTCCGGGCCACCCTCCGCGACGGCGGCTGGGTCGACAGGCTCCCCTGGGTCCTGCTGGGCCTCCGGACGGCGCGCATCCGCGGCGGAGTTGGTCTTCGGGCAACCGCTGCGGGTGCCGGGCGAGTTCCTCCCCGACTCCACGGCACCATGGTCCGCGGCACAGCAGCGCTCCGCTCTGCAAGAGACCGCCCAGAGGTTCGCCCCGGTGCCAACGGCATGCCACGGGCACCCACCGACGCACGTCGCCCCGGAGCTTCGCACGGCGGAGTACGTCTTCGTCCGCCACGATGCCCATCGGACACCACTGCGGCCCCCGTACGACGGGCCTTTCCGCGTGCTGGAGACCGGGGCGAAGCACTTCACCCTGGACATCGGCGGTACTCCTGACCGCGTTTCGGTAGACCGCCTCAAGCCGGCCCACCTCGATGTGGACCATCCACCGCCAGTGGCCCGACCCCCACGTCGGGGCCGCCCTCCTGCGGGCGGACCCCCGGCACCGCCCAGCCCCGCCGCCACGCCGCCCCCCGGTCCTGCACCCATCCCAGGAGCAGCCAGGGGCATCCCACCTGGCATCCCTGCACCCCGGACGCCGCCGATCGCCAGGGGGCGCTTCGGCCGGGTCATTCGTCTGCCCCGCAAACTGGCCCTCCAGGTGCGCGGGAATTCTGGGGGGGCGCGTGTGGCGGACACAAAAGCCCACTGGCGTGGTGACATCATTCCACGCACCAAGTGGGCGGTGGCCACGTCCGAGGGGTAGGCGTGGCCTCATGAGAGACACCGGGCGCCCAGCCCGGAGTGTGACAGTGTAGTCTTGAATATAGGCGTTTATATGTTACTGCTTGTCCGCTTCCTCCTTGCTCACAAGCAGCGCGCGTAACGCCGCGCTTTACAACCGTAATTATAACGCATTTGTACATGATAATCGTAATTATAACGTCCCTTATGGTCGCTTTTGACACCTTGAAGAAAACATGCTAAACATAATTAAGTTTCCATGGAAGCCACGTGGTCACTGAGAACAGGTGACAATTTTGTGCCTCGGTGGGAACACCAGGTAATTTAAAATACACAAACACAAGATAAAGTTTTCTAACTAAAGAAGAATTCTCACACTGATCTGGGGAAAAACATGAAATTGAGAAAGCTGTTTCAAACAACTGGTCAGGTGGTCGGAAGGACTAAATATGGGAAGGTGAAGTGGTAACTTGGTAAGTAAGCACAGTGAGTACGGGAAGGTGATGTGGTAACTTGGTAAGCACAGTGATTATGGCAAGGTGAGGTGGTAACTTGGTAAGTAAGCACAGTGAGTATTAGAAGGTGAGGTAATAACTTGGTAAGCACAGTGAGTCTGGGAAGGTGAGGTGGTAACTTGATAAGTAAGCGCAGTGAGTATGGGAAGGTGAGGTGGCAACTTTGTATGTATGGGAAGGTGAGGTGGTAACCTGTAGGAAAGCACAGTGACTATGGGAAGGTGAGGTGGTAACTTGTAAGCAAGCACAGTGACTATGGGAAGATGAGGTGGTAACTTGGTATGTATGTGAAGGTGAGGCGGTATCTCAGTAAGTGAGTGGAGTTGAGTCGGTATCTCGATAAACAGGTGGATGTGAGGGGTTATATCAGCAAGTATGTAAAGGTGAGGCGGTATGTCTTGATAAGTGTGTGGAGGTGAGCTGGTATTTTGGTACGTGAACGTGAGTTGGTATCTCGGTATGTGGAGGTGAGGCAGTATCTTGGTATGTGAAGGTGAGACGGTATCTCGGCATGTGAAGGTGAGGCGGTATCTTGGTGTGGGTGGAGGTGAGGGGGTATCTCCATAAGCAAATGGAGGTGAGGCAGTATATTGGTAAGTAAGTATGTGAAGGTGAAGAGGTATCTCGGTAACCAAGCATGTGGAGGTGAGGCGATATCTCGCTAATTATGTGAAGGTGACGCGGTATCTCGATAAGTGTGTGGAGGTAAGGCGGTATCTCTGTAATTGTGTGAAGGTAAGGAGATATCACGATGAGTCTGTGAAGGAGAGCTGTATCTCGGCAAGTATGCGAAGGTGAGGCAGCATTTCGATAAGTGTGTGGAGGTAAGGCGGTATCTCTGTAATTGTGTGAAGGTAAGGAGATATCACGATGAGTCTGTGAAGGAGAGCCGTATCTCGGCAAGTATGCGAAGGTGAGGCAGCATTTCGATAAGTGTGTGAAGGTGAGGTGGTATCTCCAAGTGTGTGAAGGTGAGGCGGTATCTCGATAAGTGTGTGAAGGTAAGGCGGTTTCTCCAAGTTTGTGAAGGTGAGGCGGTATCTTGATAAGTGTGTGAAAGTGAGTCATTACCTCAGTATGTGAAGGTGAGCCAGTATCTCAGTATGTGAAGGCACACACACACATATACACACACACACACACACACACACACACACACACACACACACACACACACACACACGCAGGCAGGCACACTTTATCACATAAAAACAATAAACAGACAAAAACCTGAGTGAGGCGAACCAACCATTAAATTAGAAAAGTGATTTCAAAATCATTCACCTTGAAGGAAATCGATGTCGTGTGTTTCGCAGCGGCACTATTCATTGAAGAAAAAGTAATGGGCAAACAACACCAGAAGAAGAAAAAAATTAACATAGGAGCAACACCCCTGGTGCTCACCTTGTGGAATAAACAGTATACTACACTGACAAAAGGTATTTTAACCCAATTCCAATGGTTGCTAGAAGACAGGGCGGCATGTAGAATCATACTAACATAATCATAAGACTTTAAACAAAAAAACTAACGGGAAAATACCTATTTTGGGGGGCAACCCCCAGTAGACCCTCTCAGGACTCGATTTTTTAAAATGCTGTGAAAAACTTTGGTACATCACGGGTGATGAAGGTTGTGGTCAAGTTTCATCGGAATTGCTTGTGTACTTTCAGAGAAGAAAGCAAATATCTATTTTGAGGGGTTAAACCTGGAGACATTTTGACCCCCACAGGCCCCACATAGACCCTCTCAGACTTCGATTTTCTTAGTGCCGTGAACAATCTTTGGTACATCATGGGTGATTAAGGTTGTGGTAAAGTTTCATCGAAATAGTGTGTGTAGTTTCAGAGGAAAAAGCAAATTCCTATTTTGAGGGGTCAAACCTGGATCCACTTTGACCCCCAATAGACCCCCTTACACCCCGTTTTTTCAAATGCTGTGAACAAACTTTAGTCACAACATAACAAATATCATTTCTGCCAAATTTGGTCACAATTCGATCAGCGGTTTCAGAGAAGAAGTTGCAAGTGTTTACAGACTGACGGACTAACGGACAGACGACGCGCCATCGCATAAGCTCGGAAACGAAATAGAAATTCGAAACGAGACAAATAGAAACTAAGTTCCACCTTGGAGACAGAGATTAGAGACACAAAGAGAGCAACTGCAGAAGGAGGTGGGACAAGTACAACAGTTCAAGAAAAGAAAAACAGACACCCAAAACTAAAAAAGAGAATCCGAAGAATAAAAAACAGACACAAAATTGAAGACAAAGACCTCGAGTGCTTGGGTTCTGAAAACATACTCAAAATATAAATGAAAGCAAGGAAGATTTAAAAAAACAAGTACAAAAAGTTTTAATTAAAACAAAAGCCGCGTCGATGTTACACAATGCCTAGATGCAGCTGTGCCTATAACGTCGATGTTATAAGCACAGGACATTCCTATTGATTCGATTACTTGATGTTATTTTTATGCAAAGTGAAAATATATCTCGGCGGCAATTTCCCGTGTGTGGCGACGAATTTTTAATATATCTCGGCATTTTCCCGTCTGTTATTTCAGGCGGTGTATGACTGACCATGCCGCGATTGAACAAAATATATATCTCGGCAATTTCCCGTGTGTGGCGACACGTGAACGAAGCTATGCTCCTCTCTCCACATTATTGTGACGACGTATAAATTAAATATTTCATCGTGACGATTGTCATCAAATGGACGAATTTTTAATATATCTCGGCATTTTCCCGTCTGTTATTTCGGGCGGTGTATGACTGAGCATGCCGCGATTTAAAAAATACTAGGGCATGCCCGTACTATATATATATCTAAAAGTATATCCCCCCCCCCCCCCCTCTATTTACATGCAATGGTTTGGTCCAAAGCTAACGGCTTGCGAGTACGGTGACAATCCCCCCCCTCTATTTACATGAAATGGTTTGGTCCAAAGCTAACGGCTAGCGGAGTTTGGTAAAGAAATCGCCATAGCGTGCACAAATGCACAGGAAAGCGAAAGAATCGCAAATTAGTTTTAATTAGTTGTAAAACATAGTTTAACGCCAACATAGCGGCAACATAGTTTGCCAACGTGAAATAAATGAATACGCTCTCAAATGTGCCAAAAAAAAAAAAAAACGCTACCCGTACGCTCTACCCCGCCCGTACGCCCGTAAACAAAAAAAACAACGCTCTTCGCTTCCGCCCTTCGCTCTGACTGAATTGGGAGAAATAATGCGCATAAGAAATCGAGAAATTATTATTTTCTCCGGAAGAAATCGAATTACGTACCGTAATGGCGCACGCGCTGGGCTCAGCATCAGCTCGCTCTCACATCGGCCACGCCTACGCAATAACGCGTTCTGTGATTGGATGCCGGAAGTGCAGTCCTCACTGTCCGGAAGGTCGTATATCGCAGTTACGATGAATCGCAAATTAGTTTTTATTAGTTTTAAAACATAGTTTAACGGCAACATAGTTTGCAAACGTGAAATAAATGAATACGCTCTCAAATGTGCCATCCGAGGCAGAGTGTGTCCGCCACGTTCGGCACACGCGATAGCTCGCTGCTCTCTGATTGGTTGAATCGTTTTTTGGACATAGCTCGGTAAGTAATTGTCCGATTAATATGAAACCTTGAAAAGGCACATCCTCGGGTCCCCAGCAATATACCTGGCAAGTTTCAAGTATATCGGACCGGTAGTTGTCGAGAAACAGCGGTCACAGACATACAAACAAACAAACAAACGTACAAACAAACATACACACAGAGATTACTGGAATTATAGATAGATATATGTCAATGGACTTGAAGTTACAGGCCTTTGAGAATTCATTTCGTTCTATAAAGGGCAACTTTCATCGCATTTTCTTCCCGTTTTTTTCAATCGAGTCTAAAACTATGTTGGCGACTGTGAAAAATGAAATGATATATCGAATTTGATTTGAAAGAAAACTGTGTGAGAGTAAGACACCACGGGCCTACAAAACAGGCCTCAAAGCTATGCGAATTAATAAAATGGTGGATATTTGTTTATATGAAGGCTCTCCCAGAATGGGTGGAGCTATTGTTCCCAGAATGGGTGGAGCTTTGAGGTTTTGTCTTCTCTGCAAGAACAAGAAGAAGAAGAAGAAGAAGAGGTGGTAACAACAACAACAGCAGAGTGCACTCTATGAGCAGCATCTGCGACACGGCTAAAAAATATGAAGAAGGAAACAGGAGAAAACAAAACCACATGTTTGAAAGTACCCCAAAGAGATTTTACCATGAATTGGGGAAACAGAAGCAGAATGTGTCAACTCCCCCTGAAAAAGAAAAACCGGAAAAATTCTGTAAAGTAATTTTGAAGATTGAAAAGAACATAACAAGGAAGCAGAATGGATCTCAAACTTGGAAAAGAAGAAGCAACATCTCGAGGAAATGTCCCCATTGATTAATTGATGAAGAGAAGATTTAAAAAACAACTTCAATAAATGCCAAACTTCAAAAGCTCAGGCCCAAATGGAATTCAAAATTTCTGGCTAAAACGACTTGATGCTCTTCGCAATAACTACGCCAGTACATTTAACGAACTGATCCCAGAGGAAAAGGCAGTGGATGAGTGGCTCGTAGAAGGCAACACCTTCCTCATCCCAAAAAACGGAGGAAACCCGACTTCCCTACAAATACCAGCCAATAACATGCCTACCAATCACATACAGAAACATCACAGAAATGATGTACCATCGTCTAACACAGCAAGGAGGTTTAGAGGCAGAACAAAAGGGATATAAGAGAGGTTGTTGTGGAACAATTGACCACCGACTACTGAACAAGGCCATACTTGAAAATTGAAAATTGCGAAGAACTAAATTGTCCACCGCCTGGATAGACTATAAGAAAGCTTTTGACAGTGTTCCACATTCGTGGATGATAAAATGCATGCAAATATACAAAATCAAACCGATTAAGAAAGCAATGGAGCTCTGAAATACCACATTGCTATTACAGCACTTAGAAGGATATGTCCATATACCAGATGTGAAGATATGGTGTGGAATCTTCCAGAGAGACAGTCCTTCCCTCCTTTTGTTTTGTCTGGCTCTGGACCCACTAAGTAACCTCATCAATGAACAAGGACACAAGTACACCCTAACAACCAATAGAAGAACATCAAAAGAAAGAGAAATGGTGACACATCCACTATACATGGATGATTTAAAGCTCTTCTCACCAAATGACAAAAAAATGACAGAACAACTAAAACAAGAAAAAGAGCAATCAGAGATTGCCAACCCTCACCAGGATGTATTTTCAGTGGTTTTTAAGGCTTTTGTGTTAAAATAAATATGGCGGCCGAACCACGTGACCGATGACGTCATTATTTTTTTCCTAAACTAATTTATTCCTACATTATGCTCAATAAAATGGCCTCTAAATGTGGTTATTATGCTCAATAAATTTCATCTTGATCGGATGAAGTTTTGTACTTGTCGAATTATGATGTCATAATGGAGGCACCTATGACATAATCATTAACATATTTTATTCCACATAGAGAGTTCTTTACAATGAGCCATGTCTCAATTTTTTCTACTCAGCACTTTCGGAGATATAGAGGTGCAAAGTTCTTTGGTTTTTCCAAGATGTCGGCCGAACCACGTGACCGATGACGTCATAAAAAATTTCAACACCAGTTTATGCCGACATGGCGCTCAAGAAATTTCATCTTGATCGGATGAAGTTTTGTACTTGTCGAATTATGACGTCATAATGGAGGCACCTATGACATAATCATTAACATATTTTATTCCCCATAGAGAGTTCTTTACAATGAGCCATGTCTCAATTTTTTCTACTCAGCACTTTCGGAGATATAGAGGTGCAAAGTTCTTCGGTTTTTCCAAAATGGCGGCCGAACCACGTGACCGATGACGTCATAAAAAATTTCTCCACCAGTTTATGCCGAAATGGCGCTCAAGAAATTTCATCTTGATCGGATGAAGTTTTGTACTTGTTGAATTATGATGTCATAATGGAGGCACTTATGACATCATCATTAACATATTTTATTACCCATGGAGAGTTCTTTAAAATGAGCCATGTCTCAATTTTTTCTATTCAGCGCTTTCGGAGATATATAGGTCCAAAGTTTTTGGGTTTTTCCAAGATGGCGGCCAAACCCCGTGATCTATGACGTCATAATTATCATAAAAAATTACACAGGTGGAGTTGCACCTATGGTGAAAATTTCCTGTCAATCGGACCAACGGTTGCAGAGAAATCATATTTATTCTGTGAGGACAGACAGACAAACAGATGAAAAATTGGTCAGAGACTGAGGACTTGCCGTAATGCACTTTTTATCGGCCATTTTGCACAAACATGGCGGCCGAACCACGTGACCGATGACGTCATCATTATTTGTTTTCTAAACTAACTTATTCCTTGATGATGCTCAAGAAATTTCATCTTGATCGGATGAAGTTTTGTACTTGTCGAATTACGATGTCATAATGGAGGCACCTATGACATCATCATTAACATATTTTATTCCCCATGGTGAGTTCTTTACAATGAGCCATGTCTCAATTTTTTTTGTTCAGCACTTTCTGAGATAAAGAGGTGCAAAGTTTTTCCGTTTTTCCAAGATGGCCGCCGAACCACATGACCGATGACGTCATCATTATTATTTTTTCTCCACCAGTTTATGCCGACATGGCACTCAAGAAATTGCATCTTGATTGGATGAAGTTTTGTATTTGTCGAATTATGCGGTCGTAATGGAGGCACCTATGACATCATCAATAACATATTTTATTCCCGATGGAGAGTTCTTTACAATGAGCCATGTCTCAATTTTTTCTATTCAGCACTTTCGGAGATATGGAGGTGCAAAGATTTTCGGTTTTTCCAATATGGCGGCCGAACCACGTGACCGATGATGTCATCATTTTTTTTTTCTCCACCAGTTTATGCTGACATGGCGCTCAAGAAATTGCATCTTGATTGGATGAAGTTTTGTACTTGTCGAATTATCAAATTATGACGTCATCATAGAGGCCTTGGGGCTAGAGGCCCTAGAGAGTTAAAAATTGGGCACAGTCTATTCCAGGTCAAGAAAAATATGTGTGTAAAGTTTGGCGATTCTACGTGCAACGGTGTAGACGTAGTACTGCGAACAAACAGACAGACAAAGACAAATCAACCGATCAACATACTTGCCGGAATCTTTTTCGGCAAGTAACAAACAAACACAAACGGACTCAAATGCAATACCCTCTCCTCTGGCGAGGGTAACTAGTAAAATGGTTTTCCGAGGACATTCAAATGGAATTTGGACGAGACAAGTGCACCAAGTGCACATTTGTACAAGGTAAACCAACAAAAACAGACAACATAAAAATTGACCTTGAAACAACAATACAACAGTTAGAAAACTAAGCATCATAAAAATCTTGGGGAAAATGCCAGGGGCATAGAAAAGGCTTCTTTATATGGTACTAGGGCGTGCCCGTACGTGGGTGCAAAAAAACATGCGTGCAAACAACAACAACAAAAAAAAACTTTGAAACCACGTGGCAGTAACGACCACAGAACCCCCCCCCCCCCTCTATTTACATGAAATGGTTTGGTCCATTCGCAAAGCCAAAGCGAACGGCTTGCGAGTACGGTAGAACCCCCCCTCTATTTACATGAAATGGTTTGGTCCATTCGCAAAGCCAAAGCGAACGGCTTGCGAGTACGGTGACCATACCTTGGGAACCACTTGTCCGATTAATTTCAAACCTTGAAAAGGCACATCCTCGGGTCCCCAGCAATATACCTGGCAAGTTTCAAGTATATCGGACCTGTGGTTGTCGAGAAACAGCGGTCACAGACAAACACACAGACAAACACAAAGACACACACACATACAGAGATTACTGGAATTATAGATAGATGTGCCATGTGGCAAAGTATAGAATAGAAGGGACATTCCATAGCTTGTAGAAAATGCCAAACAATAAAAAAGAATAGGACTTTCAAAAAATCTTGTGTGCATGCTGGACTACCCTTGTGTTCTTAGGAGGAACCAAGTGATGCTCTAGAAAAGTTCATATAAAGGGGTGCCCTACATCTGGCAAACAAAATACATTGTCTTCTTTCTGCAGCTGTATGAATCAAATTGGTGCCCAAACAGGAGGGCATTACGAACAGGGGAAATCATCCTTAATCTGTACTACTAATTAACACGGCATCACCCCTTGTGTCATGCACATTTAAACACAACCTTAAGCTACATTTTCCCTACTTATGTGCATTGAGATGCTACTACACGTCACATGGTCCATACTATTCTTATGCAATCCTACCTTTCCTATGGTATTCTCGAACCTACCCCCATAAACACAACAATATGGATATATATTGTTGCAGTTTTGTGTTTTTACAATAAAGGTTAATTTCCCCTCAAAGTTTAGTTACACTACAACACGTAGCCTCGTTTAAAGCTCAGTTATTTCATAGTAAATGTAAGCGTAGACCTTTCCTGTGTTTGGTTTTGCGTTGAGTAGGACAAGGAGAGATAGGTCCTTTACGATGCTTATGAGGCCTCGATGCTTTGGGTTTTGGCGCAAAATACCACGAGGCCGGCCTGAACAAGTCGATCAAGGCCGAAGGAAGGCGGGGCAGGAGGAGTGGGAGTGACCGGAAGGCACGAGCTGCCAATCACGGCTCGAGGGAGTGACTTACCACTGCGGCAAAAGGCGGGGTTTGGAACATTCGATCAGGCCAGGGCGGGACGATACAACCCTGTGCCCAGAGCCCCCGCCTCAGTTATGAGAAGGGAGGCAGACGAGTTATGAGGGGAGAGGCGCTCCGTTGAGTCATGAGATGCGCATGAGTTATGAGTCGGTTCTCAGTTATGAGGGGAGATGCGCTCGGTTGGGTTATGAGTGGAGTTGAGCTGGAGTCAGATCCTCCGTTGAGTTAGGAGCTCGGGTGAGATGCGCAAAGTTATGAGAAGGGAGGCAGATAAGTTATGAGCCGGGGTCCTCTGTTGAGTTATGAGTTGAGTTCTCAGTTGAGCTGGAGTCAGATCCCCGAGGAGTGCAGACGAGCTGCGCTGTGTCGGTTACGAGAGTGAAAGCACGCAGTTGTATTAATCGCGCTGTGAAAGACAGCCGTGCCGGGCCACAGACGCACATATTTTCCTGCCTGCCTGCCTTTGCTGAGATATGCGCCATGAGGATTTTCACGCCTGCCTGCCTGTCTTCGCCGGGATACGTGCAGTGACCGCCAGAGGGCCACGCCAGGTGAGCTGTTCCTGGACGACCAAAGCCGGCGCTTTCGGCGCATGAACATTTCTTCCTTCATCTCCCTGTGTGTGTAAGTGGGCCCATTGTCTGGGGATTTAAGTTAAGACTGCTTAAGACTGCCCTGTGTCTCTTCTTCTTACCAACCATTGTAAATAATAATTAAACCTGTTCTTCCTTTGATTCGGCCGTTTCGTCCCTTCCATCATTGATTTAGCGTGGTACAAATTATATCGCTCTGATCGGGTTCCAATAGCAAGGTAACAGCACGGACCACGTGGTACGCCATCCGCTCGGGTGTACTCAATTACATGCGGTTCGTGCGAGACTCGATCCCCGCTTCCACGGCAGCGTGGGTACTTAGGTACATGCGAAAATTGTCCCAAGACCGTTTCCCACGTCTGACCGGAAGTGGCGACTCAGTCTCGCGGTACGAAGACCCAAGGAGAACAAGGGGCTTAATCTCCCCTTGGTAAGGGAACGGGCTTCGCAAAACCGCAACAATATATTTACATATATTTAATTGTAAAGCAAAAACTATGGCACTTAGGTGGAATTTGTTTTGAAACCATTAATTAGACGCATTGGCCAATGTATATTCCAAGTTTCAGGTAGTTTCAATGTATGGCCTTTATGATATGAGCAATATCATATACGGATTGACAGACACCAGCGTGAATTTGAGAGTTTTCTTAATAAAACTCAAGAATGCGGAAACGGATGTTGCTGAAATTTGGAACATATTACCTCGACATACAAAGCATTTACTTCTGAATTTTGCAGACAATTTCGTCCAGTAAAAGCTAAGAAAGGAATTTTCAGAGTCCATATTAAAGTTGCATTTGGCTAAAGTTTGGCTAACCCCTGCTCTAACAGGGAAAATGGCCTTAAAATGCCTGTTGCTGTGTTGTTGTGTATGTTAAAGTTGCATACAGAGAAACGATCCCATATAAAGGGAGGGTGCTTTGTGCCTCCCTTGATAACTTGGAGTAAAAGAGGGCCACCAAATATGTCACAAAAAATGCGCAAAACAATCGCCAAAGAATACCTGTGCAGAACGAAGCTGATCCTGAAAACATACATCTCCCCAAAAAAACAAAATCAAAGCCATAAACCAGCTCGCAGTACCAGTGTTCCAATATAGCTGTGGAATAATAAACTGGCCCCAATCAGAAATCAACAAGTTAGACATCAAAACAAGAAAACTCCTTACCATCCACAAAATGTCTCACAAAAACCAGTGCATCCCGCGAATGTTCCTGCGAAGACGAGAGGGAGGGAGCGGCCTGAAGGCACTAAACCAGGTGCACAGAGCGACGAGTGTAGGACGAGATGGGTATGTGAAATGCCCAACAAACTACCAGATGCAATTTGTAAACAAACATGAACACTACAATCCTGAAAAGGTATCCCAAACTCACCTTGCAAATAATTTCCTGAAACAGGTGTGAATAGAAGATGCCGCAACAAATACAGCCCCAACAATTGCAAAAAAGACAAAAGCAATATATTAAAAGAAATATCAAGAAATATACACCAACAATTGGGAGAATGACCAAAGAGCAGGGAAATACAGACAAGTATTTCTAATATATTATAAACCACAAACACACATGATAAGCTTTTTAAACAGTCGCTAATGCTGTTTATTATTTTTATTTTTTTGTATACAGAATCGAGGCTCGTGGAAGAGCTAACATTTATCACACAAAAAAATTACACAGACATGCAAAGTATATAATAAGGGGAGCGGTAGACAAGATGGGGAGAGAAGGGGAAGCACACAAACACAACATTTGAGAGCAGGGACATCGGGAGATCTGTGGGAGGGAGAGGGATTGGGGCGAGGAGGCGTGGGATGGGGGGGGGGAGGGTGGGGGACGTATAAAACACAAGGACACTGAAATAACTTCCAGGACAGAAGTTGGTATTTCAAAAAAGTGGATCTGCGGTGAAATTAGCGGGGGTAGAAAAGATCAAGGTTTTGGATGGGGGAAGATAAGAGATGGTGGTGAACAGCTGTTTTAAAGAACTGGAGGGAGGAGTGGGATTGAAGAGAGTGAGGGAGTATATTCCAGAGGCGGGAGAAAAGAGGAATGAAGGAGTGAAGGTGAGCAGAGAGTCTTGATTTTGGCAGTTTAACCACAAGAGGGTTGCAGGCAGATCTTGTGCGACCTGTAGGAATATTTGTTGGACAGAGCCCAGAGAGAGCTAGGGGAGCAAGGCCGGAGAGGAGTCGGTAGAAGACAGAAAGACCACCAACCTGCCTGCGGTGAGTAAGTGAAAGGCCCTCGGAGTTATCTTCATCGCGGGAGATTCCAATGATTCTGAAATCTTTGGTTTCAACATCGTGAAGACGAGCTAGGTGTGAGGCAGGAGCACCAGCCCAGATGGGAGAGCAGTATTCTATTGAGCTGCGGATGAAGGCCTTGTATGTGGTGAGGAGCTCCGGTGTGCCAAGGAAGGACTTCGCACGACGGAGGATGCCCAATCGGCGACTGGATTTGGAGGCCAGATTTGAAATGTGGTTTTCCCAGGAAAGATCATGGCAGATCATGAGACCGAAAAGCTTGAGTGACAGAACTTCTTGGAGAGGATAATTCAGAAAGTAGATGGGAGGGTTATCCAGTCGGTCTTTTCGGAGAGACATAGTAAGAGTGTGAGATTTGTCAGGATTGAAAGACATGTTCCACTTGTTTGACCAGTCTGTGATTTTGTCCAGGTCTGCAGAGAGTCAGGAAGCTGCAGACTGCCGATCTGAGGGATGAGGAATGGAGCGGCAGAGTGGAGTCATCAGCAAAGAGATAGAGAGGTTTTCAAGAGTCAGAGAGATCATTGATGAAGACCAGAAAAAGCACAGGGCCCAGAACACTGCCTTGGAGAACTCCAGCCTGAACAGGAAGGGGAGATGAGAGAAACCCATTCAGGGCCACACGTTGACTACGACTAGAGCGGAAGTCCGCCAGCCATGCGTGGAGATTTCCATGGATACCATAGGAGGAGAGTTTGGTGAGCAGAGCGGGGTGCCAGACCGTATCGAAGGCACGTGATATGTCAAGGGAGACAGCTCTAATTTCCTGTTTGGCATTGAGGACCTCCATCCATTGTTGAGACAGCAGAAGCAGCATGTCCAGAGTAGAATGACCTGGTCTGAATCCAAATTGATGATCAGAGATCAAACCATTGGAGAAGAGGAAATATTTCATATCCGAAGCAATGATGGATTCCATGACTTTGCTGATAATTGGAAGAAGGTGCTTCATGCCTCCATTAAACATTAACATTAAACAAAGAAATTTGGAGGAATCCCGCCATCCGTGAGGTAGCCTAAGTTTTACTTTCAGAAATGAGGGAAGATCTACTGTATTCTATATACCTCACAAGGATTGGGTTAATAACGTGCTATCAAATAACCGAGGCAAATTACTTACTTCGACCGTTGTTAGTCCGTACACCGCTTAACTTCGATTCATGAAACATACACCGATTCAATCAATTAACTTTGTATTCACGACATTAGGTTTAAAGCGTTATGGTCATATTTACTATATTATTACTATTACAAAAATGATACGACTGAAACGATACACTAGTACACTACTGTATTAAGAAACCTGGGCTTAATTTGTCCAAAGCGGTCCGAAATTGAGGCATGAACCCTAAGGCGTATATGTACCGTTTTGTTGGAAGAGCCGTAACGCCGATGCTTTCGATATTTGATCGTCATTTTAACAATCGGTTTGTTTGTGTTTCACACTAAAAGAAAAACCTAAAGGTAAAGCATGGCGATTGTGATATGAACGGCATATAAATCAAAATGGCGGTGTGTGGAGAGTCAGTCGCAGTATGCCACAATGACATCAGACGTAATCACATCACCCTGTCATGTGACCAGATCCTCAGCTCTGATTGGTATACGTTTGAGGGGACATAGACACAGACGGACAAACACTGTTCTCGATGGCTTTGCCCTCTGGGCTATGCCGTAAAGAGAATTGGACAGAGTGGGGAAAGACAAATAAGGCTCATTGGAATGGCTAAGAAGATGTCAGCTCAACTGGGACGGCAACGAATCATAATAAATGCCCAAGATCAAGGACACTACACCAATGGATTTAAAAAGATGGTGGGACTGATCCAGACGGACAAGTGTAGATTCTGTAAGACAGAAAGAGAGTACTCGTCACCTGCTCTCGGGATGAAAAAAACTATTATCAGAACAACTTTACACACAACAGCACAACAAAGTATGCAAAGCGATTCATTGGCATATCTGTAAAAGTTTAAACATCCCAGTACCAGAAAACTCATGGAAACATGAATCAAGGGCAATCATTGAAAATGAGGACGGCGTGCTCACGTACGACTTAATGATTCCATCAAGTGAGAACATAGAAAACAAAGCATTGTGTCCGGACATTGAACTCAGGAACAGAAAGGAAAAGACAGCATTGCTGATTGAGATATCAGTACCCAGAGATTTTGGCCTAAACAACGCAGAAACCAAAGAAAATGACCAAATACCAGGACCTAAAAAATTAGGTCAAGAGATCTTGGAAGTTGAAGAAGATCGAAATTGTACCAGTGATAATTGGGGCAACACCAATGATGAAGAAGAACCTCATTGATATAAAAAAAAAACACCCCCGAGAATATTACCACCAATGAACTACAACTGGAGGCAATCCGGGGTTTGGTGACGATCATGAAAAGAGCCCTTGGAACAAAACTCTGAAAAAGTTGAACAGCTTGGCCCATTAACTGTGATCCCTTACCAAAGAGGAGGTGGATATTTTGGGTCCTGGGAGGACTCAGTTCCATCTCCTGAAACCCACAAATGGACATAACAACCAACAACACACATGTACACGTGCAGACACACACACACACACACACACACAGTAACACACACACACACATAGTAACACACGCTCACACACACTCAGTAACACACACATAGTAACACACACACACATGTACGTGCACACACACACACACACACACACACAATCACACACACGCACACATTAATACACACACACGTAGTAACACACACACACACACACACGCACACACATACACAGTAACAAACACACACACACACACACACACACACAGTAACAAACACACACACACAAACATACACACACACATTAACACACACACACACACAGTAACATACACACACACACACACAAACATACACTCACACACAAACATACACTCACACACACACACACACACACACACACACACACACACACAAAGTAACACACACACACACACACATAGTAGCACACACACACAGTAACACACACAGTAACACACACACACACACAGTAACAAACAAACACACACACACACACACACACACACACACACACACACAGTAACAAACAAACACACACACACACACACACACACACACAGTAACAAACACACACAAATATACATGTACACACACACACACACACACACACACACACACACACACACATACATGTACACACACACACACATACATGTACACACACACACACACATACATGTACACACACACACACACACGTCTTTTCTCGGGACAACCATTATCAAAGAAAGATGTAGGGATGGTTTCACAAGATCATTTCTTGTGATCATCCCTACCTTGTTGTAGTTTTTTGGAGTAACAGCCTTACATTCCTTTACACTTAAAAAATGTTTTTATTGTTATTTCTATTAAATTAACATCACCTGTGCCATACGCAAGAAGAAGAAGAACATCAGCAGTGATTGTTACGTCATATTGCTCTCTTTGAGCAAACGCTCGTTGTTCTCCTTTGTCTCTGACTCTCGGCACGTCGATGATCTCATAGTTGCACAAGCGAAGCGAACATTGTGGAAGCTTAGTTTTGTGCTCCTGCTTTTCGCTGACGTCGTCGTGATGCTTTCGTACTTCACCAAGGTAAGTTTTTATCGGAAATGAGTTCCTCATTCCCTTTAAGTTTAACCCCAAGAGCGCCGGGTATTGTTCGCGGGTTCTAATCCGCCGAGCTTGGACATCATCGCACCAAGTTGGTGTGTTCGGGTTACCATTTTATTGTTCCACCGAATATTTATCGCTTTTTGGAGCTTCCGGGTGAATACACGCTGGGGGTCTCGGGTTCGTTCGGTCCATCTTTGTTAGGATTTGTTGGGGCCGCAGACAGGAAGGATAAACTTGTTTCATGAGAGCAAGAGGGAGAATATTCTTTGTAAAGGTATTCCCAGGTGGAATCAATATAAGATGCACATGAAGGAACTGCGCTCCAACGCGAGTCGAAAGAATTGACGCGACCAAAGACGGAATTCGTCCGAGTTGCTTTATTGAAACAAAACAGCTCAGGTATTCTGACCAGCCCGCCCGTTTATCGGGCAGCAATATATATACACATTTATGTCGGGAAGTTTGCCCGGCAAAAGCTATACCGGGCATGCCCGGGTGTCAAGGGCGAGCCTTGGAAAGGCGAGTCTGGACCTGCCCGGGCGTGTTTGGCTGCGGCCTGGCAAGTCGAGGCTGGGCGTGCCCGTGCGCTCTGGACGAGCCCTGAAAAGGCGATAGCGGGCATGCCCGGACGCTCTGGGCGAGCCCTGAAAAGGCGATAGCGGGCATGCCCGGACGCTCTGGGCGAGCCCTGAAAAGGCGATAGCGGGCATGCCCGGACGCTCTGGGCGAGCCCTGAAAAGGCGATAGCGGGCATGCCCGGACGCTCTGGGCGAGCCCTGGAAAGGCGAGAGCGGGCATGCCCGGACGCTCTGGGCGAGCCCTGGAAAGGCGAGAGCGGGCATGCCCGGACGCTCTGGACGAGCCCTGAAAAGGCGATAGCGGGCATGCCCGGACGCTCTGGGCGAGCCCTGGAAAGGCGAGAGCGGGCATGCCCGGACGCTCTGGGCGAGCCCTGGAAAGGCGATAGCGGGCATGCCCGGACGCTCTGGGCGAGCCCTGAAAAGGCGATAGCGGGCATGCCCGGACGCTCTGGGCGAGCCCTGGAAAGGCGAGAGCGGGCATGCCCGGACGCTCTGGGCGAGCCCTGGAAAGGCGAGAGCGGGCATGCCCGGACGCTCTGGGCGAGCCCTGGAAAGGCGAGAGCGGGCATGCCCGGACGCTCTGGACGAGCCCTGAAAAGGCGATAGCGGGCATGCCCGGACGCTCTGGGCGAGCCCTGAAAAGGCGATAGCGGGCATGCCCGGACGCTCTGGGCGAGCCCTGAAAAGGCGATAGCGGGCATGCCCGGACGCTCTGGGCGAGCCCTGAAAAGGCGATAGCGGGCATGCCCGGACGCTCTGGGCGAGCCCTGAAAAGGCGATAGCGGGCATGCCCGGACGCTCTGGGCGAGCCCTGGAAAGGCGAGAGCGGGCATGCCCGGGAGAGGCGCGTCTGGCCGTGTTCTGGCCGGTGCAAGGCGATTGTGTGCATCCAGCGGTAACCGCTACACAATCAAACAAAATCCAGGCAGATGAGAGTTTTGAGAAGGAAATAATGAGCTGAGATGGGCAGATCTGAGGAACAGAGGACGAGTTGTACAGATAGTTGATGATTACCGGGTCCAGGAGGAAGGAAAGATCGACCAGTTGAAGAAATCCGGGTGGGAAGATTCATAGATTAGTTCAGACTTCAGACCCACAGAGTAACAGAACCTTTGTGCCTCAGGTATCGCATTTACCTCCAAAGGTCCTGAATTTGCCTTCTATAGGTTTGCACTGGAGCAACTTTTGCGAGTGTTTGTGCAATGAACCGTTACTTAAATTTCATCCTTCTTGTTAGCTCACCTGGAATTAAGTTCAGAGGAGCCTATGCGATGGGGCATTGTCCATCCGTCAGTCCATCAGTGAGTCATTCAGTCAATCAGTCAGCTGTCCCTCCGTCAGTCAGTCAGTCCGTCCGTCCGTCCATCAGGCAGTCCGTCCGTCAGTCAATCAGTCCGTCTGTCTGCCAGTCAGTCCGTCCGTCCGTCCGTCCGTCAGTCAGTCAGTCCGTCCATCTGTCTGTCTGTCCGTCAGCCAGTCAATCAGTCAGTCTGCCCGTCAGTCAGCCCGTTAGTCAGTCCGTCCGTCAGTCAGTCAGTCAGTCCATCCATCTGTCTGTCCATCAGCCAGTCAATCAGTCAGTCTGCCCGTCAGTCAGCCCGTTAGTCAGTCCGTCCGTCAGTCAGTCCGTCCGTCAGTCAGTCAGTCAGTCCGTCCGTCAGTCAGTCAGTCCATCCATCTGCCTGTCCATCAGCCAGTCAATCAGTCAGTCTGCCCATCAGTCAGCCCGTTAGTCAATCAGTCAGTCAGTCCGTAAGTCCATCAGTCAGTCAACAAGACCGTCAGTCAGTCCGTCCATCAGTCAGTCCGTCAGTCCATTTGTCATTCAGTTAGTCCGTCAGTCCATCAGTCAGTCCTTCAGTCAGTCCGTCAGTCAGTCCGTCTGTCTGTCTGTCAGTCAGTGCGTCTGCCAGACCGTCTGCTAGTCAGTCCGTAAACACTTGAAACTTCTTCTCCGAAACCGCTGATGGGATTGCGACCAAATTTTGCACAAATTATATTTGTTGTGTTGTGGCTAAAGTTTGTTCACGGCATTAAAAAAAAGCGGGATCTAAGGGTGTTTACCGGGGGTCAAAATGGGTCCAGGTTTGACCCCCCAAAATAGGAATTTGCTTTTTCCTCTGAAACTACACACACTATTTCTATGAAACTTCACCACAATCTTAATCACCCATGTTGTACCGAAGTTTGTTCAACGCATTTGAAAAAAAATTGGGCGTTGTGCGGTCGACTGCGGGTTGCCCACCAAAATAGGTATTTGATCTTTGCTCTGAACCTGCACACACAATTTCAATGAAACTTCACCACAACCCAAAGACCCAAAATACCCTTGAAGGCCCTGAGGCTAAAAAAGAGCCTGAAGACCCAAATGTCTCCAAAGATCCAAAACACCCCCGAAGACCCAAAACACCCCGAAGACCCAAAACACCCCGAAGACCCAAAAGACCCCGAAGACCCAAAAGACCCCGAAGACCCAAAACACCCTAAAGAGCCAAAAGACGCGGAAGACCCAAAATACCCCGAAGACACAAAACACCCTGCAGACTCAAAACACCCTGAAGACTACAAAGACTCTTAAACACACTGAAGACCCAAAATGCCCCGAAGACCCAAAACACCCCAAAGACCCAAAACACCCTTGAAGGCCCTGAGGCTCAACAATAGCCTGAAGACCGAAATGTCACCGGAGACCCAAAAGACCCCGAAGACTCAAAATACCCAGATGAACCAAAAGACCCTTAAGACCCAAAATGGCCTGAAGACACCAAAGACCCAAAAGACCCTGAAGACCCAAAACATGCTGAAGACCCCAAAAAACCCTGAAGACCCCAAAGACCCTTTAGACCTAAAATACCCTTAAATACCCCAAAGAACCAAAATACCCCAAAGACTCTTAAAGACCCAGAGGAAACAAAAGACTCTTAAGACCCAAAAGCCCCCTGAAGACATCGAAGACACAAAACACCCCAAAGACCCAAAATACCCTTAAAGGCCCAGAGGATCCAAAAGACTCTGAAGACCCAAATGGCCCTGAAGACCCAAAACACCATGAAGACCGAAAAGACGCCAAAATGGTCAAATATACCTATCCCTCTGAAACGACGTGTGGTGAGGCGTGCGGAGCGCGCCGAGTCACACTATTCTGTAAAAATTTTAACATCCCAGTACCAGAAAACTCATGGAAACACGAACCACGGGCAATCATTGAAAATGAGGACGGCGTGCTCACGTACGACCTCATGATTCCATCCAGCGTGAACATAGAAAACAAAGAATTGCGTCCGGACATTGTACTCAGGAAGAAAAAGGAAAAGACAGCAATGCTGATTGAGATATCAGTACCCAGCGATTTTGGCCTAAACAACGCAGAAATCAAAGAAAATGACCAAATACCAGGACCTCAAAAATGAGGTCAAGAGATCTTGGAAGTTGAAGAACATCGAAATTGTACCAGTGATAATTGGAGCAACACGAATGATGAAGAAGAACCTCACTGAGATTTTAAAAAACATCCCCGGGAATATTACCACCAATGAACTACACCTGGAGGCAATCTGGGGTTCGGTGACGATCCTGAAAAGAGCCCTGGGAACAAAACTCTGAAAGAGTTGAACAGCTTGGTCCATGAACTGTGATCCCTTACCGAAGAGGAGGTGGATACTTTGGGTCCTGGGAGGACTCCGTTCCATCTCATGAAATCCGCAAATGGAGATAACAACCAACAACACACATGTACGCACACAGCAACACACACACATAGCAACACACACACACACACACACACACACACACACACACACACACACACACACACACACACACACACACACACACACACACTCAGTAACACACACACGCACACACATAGTAACACACACACACATAGTAACACACACACACACAGTAACACACACACACACACTCAGTAACAAACACACACTCAGTAACACACACACACACTCAGTAACACACACACACATAGTAACACACACACACAGTAACAAACACACACACACACAGTAACAAACACACACACACACACACTCACACACACAGTAACAAACACACACACACACACACTCACACACACAGTAACAAAAACACACACAGTAACACACACAAACATACACGCACACACACACAGTAGCAAACACACACACACACACACACAGTAACACACACACACACACACAGTAGCAAACACACACACACACACAGTAGCAAACACACACACACAGTAACACACACACACACACACACGGTAACAAACAAACACACGCACACACACACACACACACACTTACACACAAACATGCATGTACGCTCACGTGCACACACACACAGTAACAAACACACACACACACACACTCACACAAACATGCATGTACGCGCACGTGCACACACACACACACACACACACACACACACACACACACACACACACAGTAACAAACACACACACACACACAGTAACACACACACGCACACAGTAACAAACACACACACACACACACACACACACACACACACACACACACACACACACACACACACACACACACAGTAACAAACAAACACACACACACACACACACACAAACATACATACATGTACACACACACACAGTAACACACACACACACACACAGTAACACACACACACACACACACGCACAGTAACACACACACACACACGCACAGTAACACACACACACACACGCACAGTAACACACACACACACACACACACACACACACACACACACACACACACACACACACACACACACACACACACACACACACACACACACACACGTCTTTACTCAGGACAACCATTTATCAAAGAAAGATGTGGGGATGGTTTCACAAGATCATTTCTTGTGATCATCTCTACCTTGTTGTAGTTTTTTGGAGTAACATCCCTACATTCCTTTCCACTTAAAAAATGTTTTTATTGTTACACACGGAACCCGTTAATTTACGATCCATTCATATGCGATTTCGGATAGCACACGGTCGACCCCTGGCACCCAAAATTTTTGATAAATTCGTAGGAAAAAAATAAAAAAATGACAAGAGTCGAGCATGTGGTACATTGTACACGGCAGCCGCCATCTTGATTTTTTTAAAATCACGCGCGTAAAAGTTCGCTCTCATAACACCAACATAACGATCATAACACCTCTGGTTTACTTAACATTTGACAAGTTATTTACCCCCGTCGCACCGCGGAGCGAAAGGGGGACTATGGTTTTCCCCTCCGTCCGTGTGTGCGTCAGTCCGTGCGTCCGTCTGTCCGTCCGTGTGTGCGTCCGTCCATGCATCCGTCCGTCCGTCCGTCCATCCGTGCATGCGTGCGTGCGTCCGGGCGTGCGTACGTGCGTGCGTGTGTGCGTAAGCGCAGGACCGAATTCTAATTTGGTGTGTCGGTGCAACCCACGTCAAAATCCAAGATGGCCGCCGCCATGTTTGTCTGAACCTTGTGAGCGGAATATCTTGAAAAATAAGCGAAGTACCGACTTGTAATTTGGTGTGTGGGTGTATCTAGGCATAAGGAAGAACGCTATTGAAAAATTGGGTCGCCACGTCAAAATCCAAGATGGCCGCTTTGCGTCTTCCACTTTGTCAACTCACATCACCTCACCGACGGGGGACCTTGGCGTAACGCTCGTTATTAATACTAGGGCATGCCGCCATGCCCGTACTATATATATATCTAAAATTATATCCCCCCCCTCTATTTACATGAAATGGTTTGGTCCAAAGCGAACGGCTTGCGAGTACGGTGACAATCCCCCCCCTCTATTTACATGAAATGGTTTGGTCCAAAGCGAACGGCTTGCGAGTACGGTGACAATCCCCCCCCCCCCCCTCTATTTACATGGAATGGTTTGGTCCAAAGCGAACGGCTTGCGGAGTTTGGTAAAGAAATCGCCATAGCTCGGTAACTACTTGTCCGATTAATTTAAAACCTTGAAAAGGCACATCCTCGGGTCCCCAGCAATATACCTGGCAAGTTTCAAGTATATCGGACCGGTAGTTGTCGAGAAACAGCGGTCGCATACACACACACACACACACACACACACACACACACACACACACACACACACACACACACACACACACACACACACACACACACACACACACACACACACACACACACACACACACACACACACACACACACACACACACACACACACAGAGATTACTGGAATTATAGATAGATGATGTTGACACAAGTTTTTATCTACGTAAGCTGATTTAACCTTTCATCTCCCCTGGCCGGGCCCGGGAACTGCAAATTGTCAAGACGCATTGACACCTGTCTCTCTCCCCGACTAATCTCAGTCAGTGCTTCCCGTATAAATATGGCATCCTTTTCAACTTAAATCATATCACCTTCAGTTTCTACGGCGTTCACATCATTTACATCACTTGAAAACGTTTTTTTCGAGCAATCGAATCCACTGATTTGAAAATATATAGAACGCTCATACTCCGTGAAAAGTGAAGCCGCCGTGTCGCCATCTTGGCCAGCGCGACTCGACCGACTCGCTTCGCGGATCTCGTTTGTTTTGAACGTGTCCCAGATTTTAAAAGCCAGACAACTGTTAAAATGGCATTTTGTGCGGAAATAAACTGCTCCAATCGGTTACGGAAGGGTTGTGGAAAGACGTTTCACAGCTGTTTCAAAGACGTTTAATTCATCGTCCATAGTGCTATGGAAGTACTGTACATAAAGTACCGTAGTTTGGGTTTTGGCCATTTGGGCCTACTTAATAAAGTTGATTACATTTCATCACTTTAGTTTGCATTATTTTGATACGTAAAAAAAGGACAGCTAAATTCATGTTTTCAATTTTGACCAAAAACAAATCGTTGTGAAATAATTCGGACAGACTCTTCGCAAGTTTCATGAAAATGTCCCGAGTTCTTCACGCTCCCAAATTAACAATATTTTTTCTCGAATTTTTTTTTGTGAAAAGGAAAGGATAAAGGAAAGTGTTGTAGTAACTGTGACGGGTTTCCTATTGAAAAACGATCGCACAAAAGGTGAAAAAACGCAATCGCTTTTCGTTCTGAATGACGTGCAAACGCGTGACGTAAATCACCATCGCACCGCCCAGCATCGAGTGCCAACCAAGATGGCGCCCGGTAGCTACATCTCCACCTGTGTGGTGTGAATGGCAATGGTCATTCTATATATTTTCAGTTCAGTGATCGAATCCAATCGGCCCAATACAATCCAATCGCCATCTTGTTCTTCTTCGCGCAAGGCATCATGGGAGGCGGGACAAAAGGAAAACCCTCGAGCTGCACGACGCCGCAAGGCAACGCGTTTTCCTCACGAACCCGTGCAAATGAATTTGTATTTTGAACAATATTTCTTGATTTCTATGTTTTTTGTACATTGTTTTGTATAATAAAAATTGTATAAGTATTATTATATATGTGTTGTTTTATTACGAAAAAGTATCTTTTTAAAATTTGACTGAGTACTGAGTTTCACTCGTCGTCACCCGACACAATCCAAGATGGCGGCCACCACGCTCGCGCTGTAAGAAAGGTAATACACGGTCTCACCTGAACACACGGTCGATTTTCCTGGATCGCATATCAACGGGTTCCGAGTGTATTAAATTAACATCACCAGTGCATAAGAAGAAGAAGAACATCATCAGTGATTGTTACGTCATATTGCTCTCTATGAACAAACGCTCGTTGTCTCCTTTGTCTCAGACTCTCCTCACGTCATAGTTGCACAAGCGAAGCGAACATTGTGGAAGCTTAGTTTTGTGCTCTTGCTTTTCGCTGACATCGTCGTGATGCTTTCGTACTTCACCAAGGTAAGTTTTAATCGGAAATGAGTTCCTCATTCCCTTTAAGTTTAAGTTTAACCCCATGAGCGCCGGGTTTCGTTCGCGGGGTCTAATCCGCCGAGCTTGGACATCATCGCACCAAGTTGGTGTGTTCGGGTTACCATTTTATTGTTCCACCGAATATTTATCGCTTTTTGAAGCTTCCGGGTGAATACACGCTGGGGGTCTCGGGTTCGTTCGGTCCATCTTTGTTAGGATTTGTTGGGGCCGCAGACAGGAAGGATAAACTTGTTTCATGAGAGCAAGAGGGAGAATATTCTTTGTAAAGGTATTCCCAGGTGGAATCAATATAAGATGCCATCAAACAAAATCCAGGGAGATGAGAGTTTTGAGAAGGAAATAATGAGCTGAGATGGGCAGATCTGAGGAACAGAGGACGAGTTGTACAGATAGTTGATGATTACCGGGTCCAGGAGGAAGGAAAGATCGACCAGTTGAAGAAATCCGGGTGGGAAGATTCATAGATTAGTTCAGACTTCAGACCCACAGAGTAACAGAACCTTTGTGCCTCAGGTATCGCATTTACCTCCAAAGGTCCTGAATTTGCCTTCTATAGGTTTGCACTGGAGCAACTTTTGCGAGTGTTTGTGCAATGAACCGTTACTTAAATTTCATCCCTCTTGTTAGCTCACCTGGAACGAAGCTCAGAGGAGCCTATGCAATGGGGCGTTGTCCATCCGTCAGTCCGTCAGTGAGTCATTCAGTCAATCCATCAGTCAGTCAGTCCATCCATCAGTCAGTCCATCCATCAGTCAGTCTGTCTGTCCATCAGTCAGGCAATCAGTCAGTCAATCAGTCAGTTAACCAGTCCATCAGTCAGTCAGTCTGTCCATCAGTCAGTCCATTTGCCAGTCAGTCAGTTAGTCCGTCAGTCAATCAGTCAGTCCATCAGTCAGTCTGTCAGTCCGTCCCACCGTCCATCAGTCAGTCCGTCCCACCGTCCATCAGTCAGTCCGTCCCACCGTCCGTCAGCCAGTCAGTCCGTCCATCTGTCTGTCTGTCAGCCAGTCAATCAGTCAGTCAGTCAGTCAATCAATCAATCAACCAGTCCGTCAGTCCGACAGTCAGTCAGTCCGGCAGTCAGTCCGTCTGCCAGTCAGTCCGTAAACACTTGAAACTTCTCCAAAACCGTTGATGGGATTGCGACCAAATTTTGCACAAATTATATTTGTTGTGTTGTGGCTAAAGTTTGTTCACGGCATTAAAAAAAGCGGGATCTAAGGGTGTTTACCGGGGGTCAAAATGGGTCCAGGTTTGACCCCCCAAAATAGGAATTTGCTTTTTCCTCTGAAACTACACACACTATTTCTAGGAAACTTCACCACATCCTTAATCACCCATGTTGTACCGAAGTTTGTTCAACGCATTAAAAAAAAATCGGGCGTTGTTGGGTCCACTGTGGGGTTGCCCACAAAAATAGGTATTTGATCTTTTCTCTGAACCTGCACACACAATTTCAATGAAACTTCACCAAAACCTTCATCACAACACAAAGACCCAAAATACCCTTGAAGGCCCTATTCACACTATTCTGTAAAAATTTTAACATCCCAGTACCAGAAAACTCATGGAAACACGAACCACGGGCAATCATTGAAAATGAGGACGGCGTGCTCACGTACGACCTCATGATTCCATCCAGCGTGAACATAGAAAACAAAGCATTGCGTCCGGACATTGTACTCAGGAAGAAAAAGACCCTGAAGACCCAAATGTCCCCGAAGACCCAAAACACCCCGAAAACCCAAAACACCCCGAAGACCCAAAACACCCCGAAAACCCAAAACACCCCGAAGACCCAAAACACCCCGAAGACCCAAAACACCCCGAAGACCCAAAACACCCCGAAGACCCAAAATACCCAAAATACCCTGAAGACCCAAAACACCCTGAAGACTCAAAACACCCTGAAGACCCAGAACACCCCTAAGACCCAAAACACCCGGAAGACCCAAAAGACCCAGAAGACACAAAATACCCTGAAGGCCCAAAACACCCTGAAGACTCAAAACACCCTGAAGACCCAAAATACCCTTGAAGGCCCTGATGCTCAAAAATAGCCTGAAGACCCAAATGCCCCCAGAGACCCATAAGACCCTGAAGACTCAAAAGACCCAGATTAACCAAAAGACCCTTCAGACCCCAAAATGCCCTGAACACACCGAAGACCGAAAAGACCCTGAAGACCCAAAACACCCTGGAGACCCAAAAAAACCCTGAAGACCCCAAAGACCCTTAAAGACCCTATCGACCCAAAATACTCTTAAATACCCTGAAGAACCAAAATACCCCAAAGACTCTTAAAGGCCCAGAGGAAACAAAAGACTCAAAAGACCCAAAAGCCCCTGAAGACACCGAAGACCCAAAATACCCCCAAGAACCAAAACACCCCAAAGACCCAAAATACCCTTAAAGGCCCAGAGGATCCAAAAGACTCTCAAGACCCAAATGGCCCTGAAGATCCAAAACACCATGAAGACCCAAAAGACGCCAAAATGGTCAAATATACCTATCCCTCTGAAACGACGTGCGGTGAGGCGCGCCGAGCGCGCCGAGTCACACTATTCTGTAAAAATTTTAACATCCCAGTACCAGAAAACTCATGGAAACACGAACCACGGGCAATCATTGAAAATGAGGACGGCGTGCTCACGTACGACCTCATGATTCCATCCAGCGTGAACATAGAAAACAAAGCATTGCGTCCGGACATTGTACTCAGGAAGAAAAAGGAAAAGACAGCAATGCTGATTGAGATATCAGTACCCAGCGATTTTGGCCTAAACAACGCAGAAATCAAAGAAAATGACCAAATACCAGGACCTCAAAAATGAGGTCAACATATCTTAGAAGTTGAAGAACATCGAAATTGTACCAGTGATAATTATTGGTGCAACACGAATGATGAAGAAGAACCTCACTGAGATTTTAAAAAACATTCCCGGGAATATTACCACCAATGAACTGCAACGAAAGGCAATCCGGGGTTCGGTGACGATCCTGAAAAGAGCCCTGGGAACAAAACTCTGAAAGAGTTGAACAGCTTGGTCCATGAACTGTGATCCCTTACCGAAGAGGAGGTGGATATTTTGGGTCCTGGGAGGACTCCGTTCCATCTCATGAAATCCGCAAATGGAGATAACAACCAACAACACACATGTACGCACACAGCAACACACACACACACACATAGTAACACACACACACACACACACACAACCACACACACAGTAACACACACACACACACACACACATAGTAACACACACACACACACACACACATAGTAACACACACACACACACACACGCACAGTAACACACACACACACTCAGTAACACACACACACTCAGTAACACACACCCATATAGTAACACACACGCACAGACACGTACGTGCGCACACACACACACACAACCACACACACACACACAACCACACATGTACGTGCACACATACACTCACACACACACAGTAACACACACACACACATAGTAACACACACATACACACATAGTAACACACACACACACACACACACACACACACACACACACACACACACACACACACACACAGTAACACACAAACATACACACACACACACACATAGTAACACACACACACACAGTAACACACACACACACACCGTAACATACACACACACACATAGTAACACAGTAACACACACACACACACACACACACACACACACACACACACACACACACACACACACACACACACACACACATGTACGTGCGCACACATACATACACACACACACACACACGCACACACGTCTTTTCTCGGGACAACCATTATCAAAGAAAGATGTAGGGATGGTTTCACATGATCATTTCTTGTGATCATCCCGACCTTGTTGTAGTTTTTTGGAGTAACGTCCCTTCATTCCTTTACACTTTGAAATGTTTTTATTGTTATTACCATTAAATTAACATCACTCGTACAATACACAAGAAGAAGAAGAACATCATCAGTGATTGTTACGTCATATTGCTCTCTTTGAACAAACGCTCATTGTTCTCCTTTGTCTCAGACTCTCCGCACGTGGAAGATCTCATCCTTGCACAAGCGAACAATGTGGGAGCTTTGTTTTGTGCTCTTGCTTTTTGCTGACGTCGTCGTGATGCTTTCGTACTTCACAAAGGTAAGTTTTAACCGGAAATGAGTTCCTCATTCCCTTTAAGTTTAACCCCATGAGCGCCGGGTATTGTTCGCGGGTTCTAATCCGCCGAGCTTGGACATCATCGCACCAAGTTGGTGTGTTCGGGTTACCATTTTCTTTTTCCACCGAATATTTATCGCATTTTGGAGCTTCCGGGTGAATACACGCTGGGGGTCTCGGGTTCGTTCGGTCCATCTTTGTTAGGATTTGTTGGGGCCGCAGACAGGAAGGATAAACTTGTTTCATGAGAGCAAGAGGGAGAATATTCTTTGTAAAGGTATTCCCAGG
This sequence comes from Myxine glutinosa, assembly GCF_964187855.1. Taxonomy (NCBI): domain Eukaryota; kingdom Metazoa; phylum Chordata; class Myxini; order Myxiniformes; family Myxinidae; genus Myxine; species Myxine glutinosa. The sequence goes on along the minus strand of NC_136269.1, from coordinate 51,879,103 downwards.
TGGAATCAATATATGATGCCATCAAACAAAATCCAGGGAGATGAGAGTTTTGAGAAGGAAATAATGAGCTGAGATGGGCAGATCTGAGGAACAGAGGACGAGTTGTACGGATAGTTGATGATTACCGGGTCCAGGAGGAAGGAAAGATCGACCAGTTGAAGAAATCCGGGTGGGAAGATTCATAGATTAGTTCAGACTTCAGACCCACAGAGTAACAGAACCTTTGTGCCTCAGGTATCGCATTTACCTCCAAAGGTCCTGAATTTGGCTTCTATAGGTTTGCACTGGAGCAACTTTTGCGAGTGTTTGTGCAATGAACCGTTACATAAATTTCATACTTCTTGTTAGCTCACCTGGAACGAAGCTCAGAGGAGCCTATGCGATGGGGCATTGTCCATCCGTCAGTCCGTCAGCGAGTCATTCAGTCCATCAGTCAGTCAGTCCGTCAGTCAGTCCGCCCGTCCATCAGTGAGTCAGTCAGCCCGTCAGTCTGTCAGTGTGTTCGTCAGTCAATCCGTCAGTCAGTCCATCAGTCAGTTCATCAGTCAGTCCATCAGTCAGTCAGCCAGTCCGTCAGTCAGCCAGTCCGTCAGTCCATCAGTCCGTCCGTCAGTCTGTCCGTAAACACTTGAAACTTCTTCTAGTCAGGTTCACGATGTTTTTTCGTTCAAAATCATGGTAGATTAGCAAACCTATACATTTTTGGAAACGTTATTACATGGAAAATCTCAAAATCAATGTTTACATTTGCCAATTCCGACCAATTCGATTCGACCAATTCGACCAATTCGACCAATCGACCAATTCCATTCGACCAATTCGACCATTCGACCAATCGTTTCGATCGACCATTCGACCATTCGATCGATTCGATTCGATTCATCGAATTCGATTCGATCGACCATTCGACCAATTCGATTTGCCAATCAATTTGACCGACCTTTGCTTGTGTGGAACGGACTGTGAAAACGATGCGGACTATATTGTCGGATACGACACACAGGACAGTGATGACGAACTCTAAATGGCATATTCTGTAATCGTGTATGTTTGATGCCATTGACTGCCTGTGTATATTTTGTCATTGACTGCCTGTGTAGATGTGAAGTTATACTGACTGCATGTGTATATATGATTTTGCTGACTGCCTGTGTATGTTTGGTGATATGAATTATTGTGACACATTTTGATGTTATTAACTGCCTGTACAAAATGATAACATGTATTTGATTATGCAACTTATCGCGAATATAAAGACAGTATTTTGCAATTCTAAACCTTTGATTCGTGTCTTACCATTCCCCATAGCACTAATTTGATACTTTCATTGGATTCCTTGTCCCTGAAAATATAGGTTTAGTATATTTTAAAAAGTTTTTAGGGTAATTAGAGGCAGAAATAGAACAAAATATGTATTTTACAGTGGCCATTTTGAAAATCCAAAATGGCCGCCATACAGGTATCTCTCCAAATGTAAACATTGATTTTTAGTTTCCTTATGCTATAACCTTTCCAAAAATGTATAGGTTTGCTAATCTACCATGATTTTGAACGAAATATAATTTATTGACATAGTGAACCTGACTATTCTCCGAAACCGCTGAAGGGATTGTGACCAAATTTGGCACAAATGATATTTGTTCTGTTGTGACTAAAGTTTGTTCACAACATTTCACAACATTAAAAAAATCTGGGTCTAAGGGGGTTTACCGGGGGTCAAAGTGGATCCAGGTTTGACCCCCCCAATATAGGAATTTGCTTTTTCCTCTGAAACTACACACAATATTTCGTTGAAACTTCACCACAACCTTAATCACCCGTGTTGTACCAAAGTTTGTTCACGGCATTAAAAAAAATCGGGTGTTGTAGGGTCAACTGCGGGGTTGCCCACCAAAATAGGTATTTGTTCTTTTCTCTGAACCTGCACACACAATTTCAATGAAACTTCACCACAACCTTCATCATCCGTGATGTACCAATGTTTGTTCAAGGCATTAGAAAAATTGGGGTCTGAGGAGGTATACGGGATGGGAGTGGGGATATGGGTTGTTTCCCCCCAAAATAGTTATTTTTTTTGTTTGTTTGTTTAAAGTCTTATGATTATGTTAGCTTGATTCTACATGCTGCCCTGTCTTCTAGAAACCATTGAAATTGGTTTAAAATACCTCTTGTCATTGTAGTGTACTGTTTAATCCACCAGGGGTATTGCCCCTATGTTTTTTAAACTTGTGTGTGATACATTGGCTTGCACATATTGTATTCTATAAGGAAGCTGTTTGTCTGTGTGTGTGTGTCGCCATTTTTGTCAGTGATGGGTAAATGGATCTTCGTTAAATTTTCAGAGGTTCATCAGTGATACCGGGGAGTGTTTTGGGGAAAAAACATTTAAAAAAAAAGTTTTGTTATTATTATTTTAAAAAATCGTTCTGTAGTATCTAAGCCATTGTAGCTATGTGAAAAGTAGTATTAAATTAACCATGACCCCAATCTATAGTGGAAGTGTTTTTGGCACCCACAAACCACGGAGACCCGGCCATGCCAGGTACCCCTGCTAGTGCTATATAATAGTAATGTAATATTGCGATTTCTCTTTTCTTTGTTTTTCTTTTACTTTACAGGAGCTATACTCATGGACGAAGAACCAGGACTGTAATAATGGCTGGTCTTCAATATTATATCAACTCTATCAAAGTAAGTAACTTTTTACCTCCACCACTGAAGGTGGTCTGTTTGTCACTTGTGAATTTTTTTTTTTTTACCTTTGTCTGTTTGTTACTTGTGAAAGTCGAACATTTTTCAAGTATATTGGTTGATTTTGTGCATTATTCTGTCTGTCTGTCTGTCTGTTTCTGTGTCTGTTTGTCAGTCGTCTACAGGTCACAATTTAAAACCGATCTTCACCGAACTTCACTAAATGGTAGATTTGGTCATAATGAAGGCTATTGATTTTGATGTCAAAAGGTCAACATGGGCCATAGGTCAACAACTTTATCAGATTTCTTAAATTCTCATTTTTATTTCGAATGACTTGAAATTTGAAGATTTACATATCAGGTCACTGAATTCAACAACCAATTATTTTGGTCAAATAGGCCAAAAGGCCAACATAGGCCAAATTTCTAAAATTGGCAATTTTCATTCGATTTACTTGAGATTTGAAAAGGATTTGCATATCAGGACACTGAATTCAACCACTAATTATATTTGAGGTTAACGTTGGCCAAAAGATCAACATAGGCCAAAGATCAACAACAGCAGAGACAGGGCAGGGTGAGCAAGGCCGGAGAGGTGTTGGTAGAACACAGAAAGTCCACCTACCTTCCTGCGGTGCTAGAGTGAAAGGCCCTCAGAATCAGCTTCATCGCAGGAGATTCCAATGATTCTGAAAGCTTTGGTTTCAACTGCTTGAAGCCGAGCAGGGTGTGAGGCAGGAGCACCAGCCCAGAGGGGAGAACAGTATTCCATTGAGCTGCGGATGAAAGCTTTGTATGTGGTGAGGAGCTCAGAAGTGCCCAGAAAGGACGTCGCATGACAGAGGATGCCCAGTCGGCGACTCACTTTGGAGGCCAGCTTGGAAATGCGGTTTTTCCAGGAAAGATCATGGCAGATTGTGAGACCCAAGAGATTGAGTGACAGAACTTCTTCAAGAGGATTGTTCAGAAAGTAGATGGGAGGATTGTCCAGTCAGTCTTTTTGGAGAGACAAAGTGAGAGTGTGAGATTTGTCAGGATTGAAGGACATGTTCCACTTGTTTGACCAGTCTGTGATTTTGTCCAGGTCTGCAGAGAGTGAAGGGGCTGCTGCCTGCCGATCTGAGGGTTGAGATATGGAGCGGCAGAGAGTGAAGTCATCAGCAAAGAGATAAAGAGGATTTTCCAAAGAGTCCGAGACATCATTAATGAATACCAGAAAAGGACAGGGTCCAGAACACTGCCTTGGGGAACTCCAGCCTGAACAGGAAGGGGAGATGAGAGAAATCCATTCAGGGCCACACGTTGGCTACGACCAGAAAGGAAGTCTGCAAGCCATGTATGGAGGTTTCCATGGATACCATAGGAGGAGAGTTTGGTGAGCAGAGCAGTGTGCCAGACCGTATCAAAGGCACATGATATGTCAAGTGAGACAGCTCTGATTTCCTGTTTGGCATTGAGGACCTCCATCCATTGTTGAGACAGCAGAAGGAGCATGTCCAGAGTAGAATGACCTGGTCTGAATCCAAATTGATGATCAGAGATCAAGCCATTGGAGAAGAGGAAGGATTTGATGTCAGAAGCAATGATGGATTCCATGACTTTGCTGATAATTGGGAGGAAGCTGATTGGCCCTTGTGCTGTTAGGTGACAATTACAAGCCGATTAGACTTTGGTTCAGGTCCGAATCCAGATCCGGCCTATCAGTGCTATACAAATCATAAACTGTACAACCTGGCGTAGGTATGCACTCTACCAAGTGCCGTTCTAGTTATGTTTGTATTAATTTGCTTTGTTCTTTTACCTACAAGTTATTAAGTTGCAGACACTTCACAGCGGTCACATCACATGTGAAATAGGACATGCTCTTTGCTTTATGTGCTGCCATGCGACAAGTAAAACATGTTCAAGATATGTGATTTAAAGATGTTTTTTTTACTGTGTAATTTACACATTAAAAGAAACAGGATTTCTACCAAACAAAAGAGCTGGCAGGATTGACTAGAATTACGCACACTCGCCGATGAGCCATCTTGACAGTTCAAATGTCATCCCGGCTACAAACTGTCTCGCAGGCAGGGTGAAGCATCAATGTGTGTGCAGTCCCTCGGATGAACTTTAAACGGGCATCCCATCTACCGGTATTAGTTTGTGGATGTAGCCTGGTGTTGGCTTAGCGGTTAGGGTGCTGGCTTGGGATCCTAGGATCCTGATTTTGAATCCCGGTCGATCGTTCAATTAACGCCAAAGGGGTTGACTCAGCCTGTCATCCTTCCAAAGTGGGCAAATTGAGTACCGGTTCACTGGTTATAATTGGGGCACTGCATCAGCGGCACAAACACGCTTCCAGAGAAATGATGCAACCAGCAGCCACAGGCTGCATACGAAACAACAACAGGGAATGTTCAAGATCCCACGGTGTCTTTCTCAAAGAGTAGGCAAGCGAGCACCCTGAACCAAATTCCAAATTCCTGCCTGGACCAACAGGGGGCATTACATCAGCAGAATATCCGCACCCTCAGACAATGATGCTACTCACAGCCTTGTGCTGCATGTAAAAGAAGAAGAAGTTGTTGTGCTGGTGAAGTATCTACAGGAACAGATATTTCAACAACAATGTAATGTGCACCTGCACAGTTTGCGGCACTAAAATATTGTCCTTGAGATGCCTGTATTTACCCAAAGACGGCACAAACCTCCGCAGTCAAGGAGTTGTGATGATGCTTCGTTCAGATTATGAATACAAATGTCTTTGATTGAAATTAGCAATGGAGCAAATTACTGCAGATTTTCACAAAATATGTAAATTGTGATTTAACTCCCACCTCCTTTTCTCCCTCGCCAAAGTATTAACCCCAAGGTAACAAAGTATTTTGTGTCCTTTACAGAAATATGGTCAATAAACCCAATTTCATTAGTGGTTTGCAATGAACCCGCTTACACAGAGACGATTGATAACTTGAGTGTTACCATCATCTTCTTGCTGGCAATGTGTATAGCCGGTTGCACCATACTTCAGGTATCGTTTCTACATCTTCCTGGCAACAATTTCACAATTTAGACAAATGGCTCGTTGCGAAACTTTTATTCACAACTTGCACGGAATAAGAAATCGACTTCATGAATGGCTTCTTAATTTGTAATTTTTGTTGCTGTTCTCTGTGTTGCAGATGATGCTTGTGTTCGAGAAATGTCTCCAACAAAGGAAAGCTATTCACAGGTGTCCTCATACAAAGAATAATAGATTCCAAGAACTTTTTGAAGACGTCGACAAAAAGCTGTATCTCAATAATTTCCAGAGACAAGCACAGCAGTTCAATGAGGTTCATCAAAGAAAGGATCGCACTCGGTGCAAACCGCATGATATGGCAATGGAAACCAAGCAAGACTCAACATATTTTCGTGGAACAGAGGCAGTTCCTAGCAGATTTAGATGTGCAATTCCAACCGGAAGTGGTAAATCCTACACACGGAATTTGAGGGAATAATCATTTGAGCCCCCAATAAGCATCCTTCCGACAATCGCCGAAATAATCCACGAAAGAAAAGATTTGAGCACCAGGAAAGAAGTCCCAGAAAATGTATAATTAAGAATTAGCCCTGCTGGTGTCTGTCTGCATCGGCAGACAGGTAGAACAATGGAAGAAACCAAGAGTATGTTGATCGAGGTATGCTTAACCACCGTGGAAACAAAGGTAAGTTGTGTAAAAAGTTACAAAACAAAAAGGTGTAAAAACAAAGGAAACTTTTCAGGCACAAGACCGTGGTTATCACACCAGAAAATACTTTGAGGAATATCAGAATGGAAAGTGAGAGGCAAACTTGCAGTATAGTGATGATGATCTTCAGAGCATGAATGCAATGAAGTTCAAGAAGCAGCAGGAATTAAGTTGCATTGGCCACATTGCTTTTTGATCAGCTCTGAGAGTCGATCAGCAAGTACCATTGGATTGACAACTGAGGACCAACGACCACCATCCCGAGAATTGGCAAAACATCTTTGCAAAAGGAAATGAGGCCCCAAAGGAAGCCCATTCTTGCAAATCGACAAGTACCACCCGCATCAACAAAATATTCCACAAAGAGAAAAGGAAGTATAAAAACAGGTAGAAAAGGAAGACTGGGACAGACAAAGTCCAATTTCAAGAGTCAACACATATTGGATTCCTCAATAGGATGACAGAACGATCTTGAATATCAGTGAGTATTCCTTGCATCATCAACATAATCAGGAAAAAGCTTATTCTAGTCACATACAGGAAAAGAGGCCCGAAGGATTGATTCAGGATCGGTACAACACTCCCTACGTGAGAGCTGTTTGGAAGCCATAAACAAGGTTGCGGATAAGTCTTATTGGCCATCCTGTAATGTGGTTGACGATAACTTTCCCCAAATGATAAAGAAGATCTTGCATTTTGCACAAACTTGTATGGACATAAGAAGGTAAGTTTGATCGAGAGAAATCCATCGAACGCTAGGAAAATGCAAATGTCGCACAATACAAACAGGATACCATGGACATACCAGGTACTAAAATACTTAAGGTAGCACAACAGTGCAGCTACGATCCAGGTGAGCGGCATTTTATGCAAATTTTTTTCAACAACCCAAAACATTATCAAATGATAATTAGTGCACATTGTATATGAAATTAAAACGATGAGCAAATGCTGCCATTGTCCCTAAACCTTACAGATGTCCTATAATCTGGAAAATTATGAACTTTGAGGTGAATGCGAGCATCAGTGGATTGGGATAACAACGGATGAAATCAACAAGACCTTGATCAAGGTATGTCAACCACCATGGGAAGCAAAGAGAAGCCCACATTGTTGGTGTTAACACTTTGCCAGCTTATCGATCTCTTTGCTCTGATGTTCTCGAGCCGAGTGTGCTGAGCATGTGTAACAGTGGAGTGTTTTAGTGTAAACTATAGACAATAGAATCATTTCCGGTTACGAGTCTGAGCATGTTGGATGTTGGCTCATTATGTACCTCCTCGCAGTTCACTAAAGCCAAGTTTTCCGGACTAAATCCATCTCGTCTTTCTTTTATCATTTTATCAATTTTTACCTCCTCCACCAAAGGTGGATGGAGGTTATGTTTTCACCCCTGCCTGTCCGTTTGTTTGTGAACACAATATCTCAAAAAGTTGTGGACGGATTTGGACGCAATTTGGCAGAGAGGTAGCATATGTGCAACGACTAAATGATCCGGATTCGGATCCGGCTCATATAATTTTTGAAGTGATTCTTCACCATTGGGAGATTGGGCCAAAAGGATACATAGCAGGACATCTCAAAACGTTATGGACGGATTTGGACGAAACTTGTTGAACAGGTTGTGTGTGTGACGAGGAAGAATCGATTCAATTTTGGTGAAGATCCGGATCCGGATCCAGCTCGTAGAATTACGATAATTTCCCCTCACCCCGCTTTTCCCGACCATCTTCTCCCTCACCCTCTCCCATCTTCTCCCTATTCCCACCCTCTTTAATCTTCTCACTTGCCCTGCTCCCTCCCAACTTCTCCCTCACCCAACCCCCTCTCAGCCCCACCTTTCTCAGCTTCCCCTTTCCATACTCTCCAACCCCTTTTCCATGTTTTTCCAACCTCTCTCCATGTTCTCCCAACCCCTCTCCATGTTCTCCCAACCCCTTTCCATGTTCTCCCAACCCCTCTCCATGTTCTCCCAACCCCTCTCCCAAGTTCCCACAAACCTCCATACTCTTATTAATTGTGTTTATCTGCACTTATTCTTTTGACAAATTACATTGTATCATTATTTCTCTCTACAGGTGCACTACTGTGGGTACCAAACCAGAAAACTGATTGAGAGGTACGAGACAGCCCCACAACAAAACCTTGGAGTACTGTGATGACTTGACCTGAGCAGCCTATTTCGAAGGCTGCAGAATGAAGACTTCCATCAACATGGTTCATTGTGTTCTCGTTGATACAGTTTTCGGCCATTGTACTCCAGTAGGTTTTTTATTTCATCTCTCTTATGATCTTTGGTCTACCTCTGCTTATTCCAGGGCCTTCTCTCGGTTGCAAGATTGTAGTTATTGTTGTCCACGCATATGTGTAACGATGACTTGCACAACAAAACCACTCGTATAATGTTCACCTTACAGTACGAACAAGGTTGCACCAGTGCCGAGGAAAAAGCCGCAGCAAATTGAGCAGATCCACTAGGAGCAATCAAGTACATTCCATCTCTGTTGGTTTTTTGCTTCTTTCAGCTTTGAAGCCACATATTGGTCATTGGAATCTCACATGAGGAAGCTGAGTCTCAGGCTACACTTCTTTTCCACCATAGGCTGGTCATTACCCCAGGCACACAAACCGAAAAGTGGGTTTTAGCATTTGGTCCATGTCTGACCGTCCGTCCATCCGTCTTATCAGTTTATGATGAAGACAATAACAACAACAACAACATGCATTTTAAGGCCATTTTCCCTGCTAGAGCGGGGCTAGCCTTGCGGTCCCCATGACAATCTTCTCCATTTTGCCCTATTTTCTGCATCTCTCCTTGTTAACCCCCTTGCCCGCATTTCTTCTTCCACCATCTTTAGCCAAGTCTTTCTCGGTCTTCCCCGTCCTCTACTTCCTTCTACATTCATTTCCATCACTCTTCTCAACCAGTCACTTTCATCCTTCCTCAACACATGACCAAACCATCTCAACCTGTTCCCCTTCACAGCATCAATCACAGGCACTATTCCCATCATCTTTCGCAATTCATCATTTGTCTTCCTCTCTCTCAAAGATACTCCGCACATCCACCGAACCATTCGCATTTCCACCCTTTCCAGCCTTCGTTGCTGCTCTACATTCATGACCCATGTCTCGCTCCCATAAATCATAACACTTCTCACACATGCAGCATACACCTTTCCCTTCAGCTTCAACGACACTCCCCTCCTCATCAGCACGCTACTCACTTCCCGAAACTTCTTTCATGCACATCTCACTCCAGCAACCGTTGCCGAGTCTGATCCACCTTCTCCATTCAGCACGTCTCTGAGGTAGCAAAATGTTTTCACACCTTCCAGCGTCACGCCGTCTCCAAGATCCAACTCAACATTTCCTCCATCTGCAGCTCCCTCTGTGCACACCTTACATTTGAATTTAGCTGCCACACTGGTTAATGACCCTCTCAGACCACTACATTTTTGATGAACCCACTCAGCGCACATTGTACATTGAATGGAGTTCACTCCGACACCCTTCCTGCACACAGCACATGGCCACTTCCCAGTTCTTTCCACCTCACCACATGCTTTACCACTTGCCATCACCTTCGTCTTTCCTATATTCACCTTCAGACCTTTTGTCTCCATACATTCCTTCCACTTGTTCATCTTTTCCTTCAGTCCATCCATACTTTCCGCAATCAACACCAGATCATCTGCGTACAACAACTCCCACGGTAAACCCTCCTTTACGTTCTGAGCCAGCACCTCCATCACAGCTACAAATAGTAGTGGACTTAGTACCGATCCCTGATGCACTCCCACCTTCACCTCAAACTCACCACTGTTCCCGTCCTTCGTCCTTACAGCTGTGCGCGCTCTTTTGTACATTGCCAACACTACTCTGATCAACCATTCCTCCACTCCTAACTTCCTCAATGCCCATGTCAATACTTTGCGTGGAACCCTATCGAACGCTTTCTCCAGATCAACAAACCCAAGAAACAACTTCTTCCTCTTCTCCATGTACTTCTCCTGCAACTGCCTCACAATGAAAAGCGCGTCTGTCATTCCTCTTCCTGGCATAAATCCAAACTGCATTTTGTCGATCTTCACTTTCTTCCTTATCCTCCTCTCCAACACCCTTTCCAATACCTTCATTCCATGCTCCAATAACTTTATCGCTCGGTACGAGCCACACTCCAGAGGGTCACCTTTCCCCTTGTATAGAGGGACGAGGGTACTCAGTTCCCAAACCACTGGAATGCGGCCTTCTTTCACCACCAGATTACAGATCTCTGTCATTCTCTTCACACCCCAACTTCCTGCTGCCTTCAACATATCTCCCACAACTCCCGTCGGCCCTCCCGCTTTTCTACCCTTCATTGCTTTTATCGCTTCCTCAACTTCCCCTCTCAGTTATCTTCTCTGCCGGTCCTAAAACTGGGTTACTCTCTATGTTGCCATCCCATTCATTCTCTGTATTCAACAGCATTTCCATATATCTTTTCCATCTTCCTTTAATTCCATCTGGGTCGACAACGATTTGTCCCACTTCATCCTTCAAGCAACTAACCCCCATCACATCACACCTCTCTTTCGCTATCTGCTTTGCAATCCTGAATACCGCTTTCTGACCCTCTTCCGAATCCAAGCGTTCTCCGAATATTTCCGACATGTCTCCTGCCTCTTTGCTTCCTCTTTCTTTGCAGCCGTCCTGGCTGCCTTATAACTTTCATGCTCTGCTGTTTCTGCTCCCGTACCCTTCGCCTTCTGCCACTCCTTGAACTTCTTCCTCTTCTCGTCAATCCTCTTTCCAACTTCATCATCCCACCACCATGTTTCCGAGTGCCTCGGTGGTCCTTTTGTCCATCCACATACCTCACCAACGGCTCCCAACAGACTAGCTTTCATTGACATCCAACCACTTTCAATCTCAACCACATCATCCTCGACCCTACACAGCCTCTCTTTTAATGCCTCCCTTACTGTCACCTCTTTCAACCTCCACACCTTCATTCTCGGTTGGTACTTCACCCGCCAAGCTCTCCTCGCACCTTTCACCCTTATGTCGCAGACAACCAAGTGGTGCTGTGAAACAGCCTCCTCCCCCGGGATTACCTTTGGGTCCCGGAGGTGCCCCCTATCTCGCCTACGCACCATCAGGTAGTCAACGGTTGTCGTCGACCCACCTGACGTGTATGTAACAAGCTTATTATCCTCTTTCTGGAACTGAGTATTACAAATCAACAAATCAGCTCCATCAGCAAACTCCAAAATCCTTTCACCTTCTCCATTTCTCACACCATATCCGTAACCCCCATGAACTCCATCAAAACCATCCATAATCCTTCCCACATGTCCATTTAGGTCTCCTCCTACCACAACAACTTCCTCGTCTTTCACGTTTTCCATCAGCTTCTCTATCGCACACCAGAACTTGTCCTTCTCTTCATCGCTCCGACCAACCTGCGGAGCATATCCCGAGATGATGTTCACCAAGAGCTTTCCAATCATCATTTTCACCATCATCAACCTATCACTCACTCTAGTCACACTCACCACACTGTCTACAAACTCCTCAGAAAACAGGACACCAACACCATTCACGCCCTCCAGGCACCCTTGCAACATAAACTTGTATTTCTGTCCCTGCCTACCCTTCACTATTCTCACACCACTTCCCTTCCATCTCGTCTCTTGCACACAACATATGTCCACTCTTCTTCTGACCAATACTTCCACCACTTCTCCTGATCTCCCTGTCATTGTCCCTACATTCCATGTCCCAAACCTCAGAAACCGATCTCCACTTCGGGCTGTACCCTGCCCATATGTAGTTGTAATTGTCACGGTTCTCTTTTTGAGGCAATGTTTTTATGGCCGGATGCCCTTCCTGACGCCAACCCTCTTAGTCGTCTCTTACGACACGCAGGGATACGGTGTACCTAGTCTAATCCAGGGTACACACTGGGATAAAAAAAAAAAGCAGCGCCCGTCCGACCAACCTGCGGAGCATATCCCGAGATGACGTTCACCAAGAGCTTTCTAATCATCATTTTGACCATCATCAACCTATCACTCACTCTAGTCACACTCACCACACTGTCTACAAACTACTCAGAAAACAGGACACCAACACCATTCACGCCCTCCGGGCACCCTTGCCACACAAACTTGTATTTCTGTCCCTGCCTACCCTTCACTATTCTCACACCACTTCCCTTCCATCTCGTCTCTTGCACACAACATATGTCCACTCTTCTTCTGACCAATACTTCCACCACTTCTCCTGATCTCCCTGTCATTGTCCCTACATTCCACGTCTCAAACCCCAGAAACCGATCTCCACTTCGGGCTGTACCCTGCCCACATGTAGTTGTAATTGTCATGGTTCTCTTTTTGAGGCAATGTTTTTACGGGCGGATGCCGTTCCTGACGCCAACCCTCTTAGTCGCCTCTTACGACACGCAGGGATACGGTGTACCTATTCTAACCAGGGTACACACCGGGACAGTTTATGATGAAGGAATCACTTGATTTCAATTGAATCTTATATTTTGAACATGAATCGGAAGACAAACCTGCCGTTGAACACTACTTCCTCTCTGAATTCCTCCCAATCACACGTGCGCAGAGAGGATTGAGATAATATTTTTACTCTGTCTTCCTGGCAGTCAAACAAAATTGAAACTCATTCCAAACAGGAAACTTATTGCTTTTAAGGATGCCAGAGAGGACTCGAACAACATGCACGAATAATTAATTTTACATGTAAGATCTTCTTCACCATTGAGCGACAGGGCCAAAACAAACATGTAGCAGGATATCTCAAAACGTTATGGATGGATTTGGACGAAACGTGTTGAACAGGTTGTGTGTCTGACAAGAAAGAATCGATTCAATTTTGGTGAAGATCCGGATCCGGATCCAGCTCGTATAATTTTTAACGATTCTTCACCATTGACTGATATGGCCAACCAGGTGGAGGTATGCTCTCTACTGAGTGCTGTTCTAGTGTTAATTGTGTTTCCATCCAATTTTCTGTGTTTTACCGTACCGTGTTGTGGTGAATTATCAAATCTGTCCTTGTGAGTGGCTGGCTCACTCCCCACACTCCCTTCCTGCCCCCTGCCTTCTCGCTGCCCCCAAGGCCTCAGCTCGTGAGCATGCCAATTCTGTCTGAACTGCTTTGACACTTCCCTGATATGGCTTTCTTTATCTTAAGTGTTGTCTTTCCAAGCTCCTCAACTCCCTCTTCACTTCAAAATAAAAGTCCATTTAACTCCAAAAATCATGACCTAAATCTGCCTGTTTTTTTTCCCCCCAGCTGACGAAGTCACCGGAGGCATTATGTTTTCAGTTTGTCCGTCCAGCTGTCGGTCTGTCCGTCCGTGACAGATTTTCAATACTGCGAAAACTTGAGAACGGCTGAAGGGATCTTAAACACACTTGGTGCAGGTATATATTCTGATTCAAAGGCAAACTGATTCGATTTCGGGGGCAAGAGGTCAAAGGTCATGTCAGGTAAAAATGTGCTAACTTGAGAACAGCTGAATGGATTTAAATCAAATTTAGTACAAGTATTATAATGATGTAATAATGTGGGGGGAGGCATATCAGTCGACGTCGTGACGTCGAAGAGTGTTGGTCTTGTTTTCCTTCTTATTCATTCTTTATCCTTTCCATTATATCAAGACCTCCAAATTGAACTAACAGTCCGACTAATTGAATAAATTTTCTTCTTACTTTATAACCTTTTAATTACATTTTAAAATGCTTAATTTGCTTCATCTCTCCTTTGGTAACACCCCATCTCCTTCATCTCCATCAATACCTCCTCTTCATCTCCATCAATACCTCCTCCTCCTCTTCATCTCCATCAATACCTCCTTCCTTCACAAAGCAGTTGAACTCACAAACGCTCAGTCCATCCACCATCCACCCATACCTACATGCAGCACGACTTTCCCCCGTACATTCAATAATCCCTAATTTCACCCCTCTTGTGAGGTTTGTCCTCATGTGTCTGAATTTGGGATCATAAAAAGTTCAGTCTGCAGAGGTGGACTGCACAAGATCATCAACTCCTCTTCATATCCGTCAACTGTGTCAAACCCCTCTAAGTCAGAACGATCCCCCTCATCATCTCCTACATGCCTGCATCCTCTGAACCCCACCCCTTGTCTGTGTCCTCCAATTCAATGTCCCTCTGCCTCGAGTCCCCCTTTCTTCTTCCCTCTAACCCACTTCCTCTCCCATTTCCCCGTCACCCCGCTTTTCCCTCCCATATTCTCCCTCACCCTCTCCCATCTTCTCCCTATTTCCACCATCTTTAATCTTCTCACTTGCCCTGCTCCCTCCCAACTTCTCCCTCACCCAACCCCCTTTCAGCCCCACCTTTCTCAGCTTCCCCTTTCCACACTCTCCAACACCTTTTCCATGTTTTTCCAACCCCTCTCCATGTTCTCCCAACCCCTCTCCATGTTCTCCCAACCCCTCTCCATGTTTTTCCAACCCCTCTCCATGTTCTCCCAACCCCTCTTCATGTTTTTCCAACCCCTCTCCATGTTCTCCCAACCCCTCTCCATGTTCTCCCAACCCCTCTCCATGTTCTCCCAACCCCTTTTCCGTGTTTTCCAACCCCTCTCCACGTTCTCCCAGCCCCTCTCCACGTTCTCCCAACCCCTCTCCATGTTCTCCCAACCCCTCTCCACGTCCCCCCACCCCTCTCCCAAGTTCCCACAAACCTCCATACTCTTATTAATTGTGTTTATCTGCACTTATTATTTTGTCAAATTACATTGCATCATTATTTCTCTCTACAGGTGCACTACTCTGGTTACCGAACCAGAAAACTGCTTGAGAGGTAGAGACAGCCCCACAAAAGAACCTTGGAGTCCTGTGATGACTTGACCTGAGCAGCCTATTTCGAAGACTGCAGAATGAAGACTTCCATCAACATGGTTCATTGTGTTCTCGTTGATACAGTTTTCGGCCATTGTACTCCAGGAGGTTTTTTTATTTAATCTCTCTAATGATCTTTGGTCTATCTCTGCTTATTCCAGGGCCTTCTCTAGGTTGCAAGATTGTAGTTATTGTTGTCCACGCGTATGTGTAACGATGACTTGTCATCCTTCCAAAGTGGGCAAATTGAGTACCGGTTCACTGGTTATAATTGGGGCACTGCATCAGCGGCACAAACACGCTTCCAGAGAAATGATGCAACCAGCAGCCACAGGCTGCATACTAAACAACAACAGGGAATGTTCAAGATCCCACGGTGTCCTTCTCAAAGAGTAGGCAAGCGAGCACCCTGAACCAAATTCCAAATTCCTGCCTGGACCAACAGGGGGCATTACATCAGCAGCATATCCGCACCCTCAGCCAATGATGCTACTCACAGCCTTGTGCTGAAGAAGAAGTTGTTGTGCTGGTGAAGTATATACAGGAACAGACATTTCAACAACAATGTCATGTGCACCTGCACAGTTTGCGGCACTAAAATATTGTCCTTGAGATGCCTGTATTTACCCAAAGACGGCACAAACCTCCGCAGTCAAGGAGTTGTGATGATGCTTCGTTCAGATTATGAATACAAATGTCTTTGATTGAAATTAGCAATGGAGCAAATTACTGCAGATTTTCACAAAATATGTAAATTGTGATTTAACTCCCACCTCCTTTTCTCCCTCGCCAAAGTACTAACCCCAAGGTAACAAAGTATTTTGTGTCCTTTACAGAAATATGGTCAATAAACCCAATTTCATTAGTGGTTTGCAATGAACCCGCTTACACAGAGACGATTGAAAACTTGAGTGTTACCATCATCTTCTTGCTGGCAATGTGTATAGCCGGTTGCACCATACTTCAGGTATCGTTTCTACATCTTCCTGGCAACAATTTCACAATTTAGACAAATGGCTCGTTGCGAAACTTTTATTCACAACTTGCACGGAATAAGAAATCGACTTCATGAATGGCTTCTTAATTTGTAATTTTTGTTGCTGTTCTCTGTGTTGCAGATGATGCTTGTGTTCGAGAAATGTCTCCAACAAAGGAAAGCTATTCACAGGTGTCCTCATACAAAGAATAATAGATTCCAAGAACTTTTTGAAGACGTCGACAAAAAGCTGTATCTCAATAATTTCCAGAGACAAGCACAGCAGTTCAATGAGGTTCATCAAAGAAAGGATCGCACTCGGTGCAAACCGCATGATATGGCAATGGAAACCAAGCAAGACTCAACATATTTTCGTGGAACAGAGGCAGTTCCTAGCAGATTTAGATGTGCAATTCCAACCGGAAGTGGTAAATCCTACACACGGAATTTGAGGGAATAATCATTTGAGCCCCCAATAAGCATCCTTCCGACAATCGCCGAAATAATCCACGAAAGAAAAGATTTGAGCACCAGGAAAGAAGTCCCAGAAAATGTATAATTAAGAATTAGCCCTGCTGGTGTCTGTCTGCATCGGCAGACAGGTAGAACAATGGAAGAAACCAAGAGTATGTTGATCGAGGTATGCTTAACCACCGTGGAAACAAAGGTAAGTTGTGTAAAAAGTTACAAAACAAAAAGGTGTAAAAACAAAGGAAACTTTTCAGGCACAAGACCGTGGTTATCACACCAGAAAATACTTTGAGGAATATCAGAATGGAAAGTGAGAGGCAAACTTGCAGTATAGTGATGATGATCTTCAGAGCATGAATGCAATGAAGTTCAAGAAGCAGCAGGAATTAAGTTGCATTGGCCACATTGCTTTTTGATCAGCTCTGAGAGTCGATCAGCAAGTACCATTGGATTGACAACTGAGGACCAACGACCACCATCCCGAGAATTGGCAAAACATCTTTGCAAAAGGAAATGAGGCCCCAAAGGAAGCCCATTCTTGCAAATCGACAAGTACCACCCGCATCAACAAAATATTCCACAAAGAGAAAAGGAAGTATAAAAACAGGTAGAAAAGGAAGACTGGGACAGACAAAGTCCAATTTCAAGAGTCAACACATATTGGATTCCTCAATAGGATGACAGAACGATCTTGAATATCGGTGAGTATTCCTTGCATCATCAACATAATCAGGAAAAAGCTTATTCTAGTCACATACAGGAAAAGAGGCCCGAAAGATTGATTCAGGATCGGTACAACACTCCCTACGTGAGAGCTGTTTGGAAGCCATAAACAAGGTTGCGGATAAGTCTTATTGGCCATCCTGTAATGTGGTTGACGATAACTTTCCCCAAATGATAAAGAAGATCTTGCATTTTGCACAAACTTGTATGGACATAAGAAGGTAAGTTTGATCGAGAGAAATCCATCGAACGCTAGGAAAATGCAAATGTCGCACAATACAAACAGGATACCATGGACATACCAGGTACTAAAATACTTAAGGTAGCACAACAGTGCAGCTACGATCCAGGTGAGCGGCATTTTATGCAAATTTTTTTCAACAACCCAAAACATTATCAAATGATAATTAGTGCACATTGTATATGAAATTAAAACGATGAGCAAATGCTGCCATTGTCCCTAAACCTTACAGATGTCCTATAATCTGGAAAATTATGAACTTTGAGGTGAATGCGAGCATCAGTGGATTGGGATAACAACGGATGAAATCAACAAGACCTTGATCAAGGTATGTCAACCACCATGGGAAGCAAAGAGAAGCCCACATTGTTGGTGTTAACACTTTGCCAGCTTATCGATCTCTTTGCTCTGATGTTCTCGAGCCGAGTGGGCTGAGCATGTGTAACAGTGGAGTGTTTTAGTGTAAACTATAGACAATAGAATCATTTCCGGTTACGAGTCTGAGCATGTTGGATGTTGGCTCATTATGTACCTCCTCGCAGTTCACTAAAGCCAAGTTTTCCGGACTAAATCCTTCTCGTCTTTCTTTTATCATTTTATCAATTTTTACCTCCTCCACCAAAGGTGGATGGAGGTTATGTTTTCACCCCTGCCTGTCCGTTTGTTTGTGAACACAATATCTCAAAAAGTTGTGGACGGATTTGGACGCAATTTGGCAGAGAGGTAGCATATGTGCAACGACTAAATGATCCGGATTCGGATCCGGCTCATATAATTTTTGAAGTGATTCTTCACCATTGGGAGATTGGGCCAAAAGGATACATAGCAGGACATCTCAAAACGTTATGGACGGATTTGGACGAAACTTGTTGAACAGGTTGTGTGTGTGACGAGGAAGAATCGATTCAATTTTGGTTAAGATCCGGATCCGGATCCAGCTCGTAGAATTACGATAATTTCCCCTCACCCCGCTTTTCCCGACCAGCTTCTCCCTCACCCTCTCCCATCTTCTCCCTATTCCCACCCTCTTTATTCTTCTCACTTGCCCTGCTCCTTCCCAACTTCTCCCTCACCCAACCACCTCTCAGCCCCACCTTTCTCAGCTTCCCCTTTCCATACTCTCCAACACCTTTTCCATGTTTTTCCAACCTCTCTCCATGTTCTCCCAACCCCTCTCCATGTTCTCCCAACCCCTCTCCATGTTCTCCCAACCCCTCTCCATGTTCTCCCAACCCCTCTCCCAAGTTCCCACAAACCTCCATACTCTTATTAATTGTGTTTATCTGCACTTATTCTTTTGTCAAATTACATTGTATCATTATTTCTCTCTACAGGTGCACTACTGTGGGTACCGCACCAGAAAACTGTTTGAGAGGTACGAGACAGCCCCACAACAAAACCTTGGAGTACTGTGATGACTTGACCTGAGCAGCCTATTTCGAAGGCTGCAGAATGAAGACTTCCATCAACATGGTTCATTGTGTTCTCGTTGATACAGTTTTCGGCCATTGTACTCCAGGGGTTTTTTTATTTCATCTCTCTTATGATCTTTGGTCTACCTCTGCTTATTCCAGGGCCTTCTCTCGGTTGCAAGATTGTAGTTATTGTTGTCCACGCATATGTGTAATGATGACTTGCACAACAAAACCACTCGTATAATGTTCACCTTACAGTACGAACAAGGTTGCACCAGTGCCGAGGAAAAAGCCGCAGCAAATTGAGCAGATCCACTAGGAGCAATCAAGTACATTCCATCTCTATTGGTTTTTTGCTTCTTTCAGCTTTGAAGCCACATATTGGTCATTGGAATCTCACATGAGGAAGCTGAGTCTCAGGCTACACTTCTTTTCCACCATAGGCTGGTCATTACCCCAGGCACACAAACCGAAAAGTGGGTTTTAGCATTTGGTCCATGTCTGACCGTCCATCCATCCGTCTTATCAGTTTATGATGAAGACAACAACAACAACAACATGCATTTTAAGGCCATTTTCCCTGCTAGAGCGGGGCTAGCCTTGCGGCCCCCATGACAATCTTCTCCATTTTGCCCTATTTTCTGCATCTCTCCTTGTTAACCCCCTTGCCCGCATTTCTTCTTCCACCATCTTTAGCCAAGTCTTTCTCGGTCTTCCCCGTCCTCTACTTCCTTCTACATTCATTTCCATCACTCTTCTCAACCAGTCACTTTCATCCTTCCTCAACACATGACCAAACCATCTCAACCTGTTCCCCTTC
Organism: Myxine glutinosa; assembly: GCF_964187855.1. Taxonomy (NCBI): domain Eukaryota; kingdom Metazoa; phylum Chordata; class Myxini; order Myxiniformes; family Myxinidae; genus Myxine; species Myxine glutinosa. The sequence continues at coordinate 51,859,163 of NC_136269.1, read as the reverse complement.
ACAGCATCAATCACAGGCACTATTCCCATCATCTTTCGCAATTCATCATTTGTCTTCCTCTCTCTCAAAGATACTCCGCACATCCACCGAACCATTCGCATTTCCACCCTTTCCAGCCTTCGTTGCTGCTCTACATTCATGACCCATGTCTCGCTCCCATAAATCATAACACTTCTCACACATGCAGCATACACCTTTCCCTTCAGCTTCAACGACACTCCCCTCCTCATCAGCACGCCACTCAGTTCCCGAAACTTCTTCCATGCACATCTCACTCGAGCAACCGTTGCCGAGTCTGATCCACCTTCTCCATTCAGCACGTCTCCGAGGTAGCAAAATGTTTTCACACCTTCCAGCTTCACGCCGTCTCCAAGATCCAACTCAACATTTCCTCCATCTGCAGCTCCCTTTGTGCACACCTTACATTTGAATGTAGCTGCCACACTGGTTAATAACCCTCTCAGACCACTACATTTTTGATGAACCCACTCAGCGCACATTGTACATTGAATGGAGTTCACTCCGACACCCTTCCTACACACAGCACAGGGCCACTTCCCAGCTCTTTCCACCTCACCACATGCTTTACCACTTGCCATCACCTTCGTCTTTCCTATATTCACCTTCAGACCTTTTGTCTCCATACATTCCTTCCACTAGTTCATCTTTTCCTTCAGTCCATCCATACTTTCCGCAATCAACACCAGATCATCTGCATACAACAACTCCCACGGTAAACCCTCCTTTACCTTCTGAGCCAGCACCTCCATCACAGCTACAAATAGTAGTGGACTTAGTACCGACCCCTGATGCACTCCCACCTTCACCTCAAACTCACCACTGTTCCCGTCCTTCGTCCTTACAGCTGTGCGCGCTCTTTTGTACATTGCCATCACGACTCTGATCAACCATTCCTCCACTCCTAACTTCCTCAATGCCCATGTCAATACTTTGCGTGGAACCCTTTCGAATGCTTTCTCCAGATCAACAAACCCAAGAAACAACTTCTTCCTCTTCTCGTCAATCCTCTTTCCAACTTCATCATCCCACCACCATGTTTCTGAGTGCCTCGGTGGTCCTTTTGTCCATCCACATACCTCACCAATGGCTCCCAACAGACTACCTTTCATTGACATCCAACCACTTTCAAGCTCAACCACATCATCCTCTACCCTACTCAGCCTCTCTTTTAATGCCTCCCTTACTGTCACCTCTTTCAACCTCCACACCTTCATTCTCGGTTGGTACTTCACCCGCCGAGCTCTCCTCGCACCTTTCACCCTTATGTCGCAGACAACCAAGTGGTGCTGTGAAACAGCCTCATCCCCCGGGATCACCTTTGTGTCGCGGAGGTGCCCCCTATCTCGCCTACGCACCATCAGGTAGTCAACGGTTGTCTACCTGATGACAGGTAAGTTTGAAGAAGGTAAGTTTGATCGAGAGAAAATCCATCGAACGCTAGGAAAATGCAAATGTCAAATAATACAAACAGGATACCATGGACATACCAGGTACTAAAATACTTAAGGGAGCACAACAGTGCAGCTACGATCCAGGTGAGAGCGGCATTTTATGCAAATTTTTTTCAACAAGCCAAAAAATTATCAAATGATAATTATTAGTGCACATTGTATATGAAATGAAAACGATGAGCAAATGCTGCCATTGTCCCTAATCCTTACAGATGTCCTATAATCTGGAAAATTAAGAACTTTGAGGTGAAGGCGAGCATCAGTGGATTGGGATAACAACTGATGAAATCAACAGGACCTTGATCAAGGTATGTCAACCACCATGGGAAGCAAAGAGAAGCCGACATTGTTGGTGTTAACACTTTGCCAGCTTATCGATCTCTTTGCTCTGATGTTCTCGAGCCGAGTGTGCTGAGCATGTGTAACAGTGGAGTGTTTTAGTGTAAACTATAAACAATAGAATCATTTCCGATTCTGAGTCTGAGCATGTTGGATGTTGGCTCATATGTTCCTCCTCGCAGTTCACTAAAGCCAAGTTTTCTGGACTAAATCCATCTCGTCTTTCTTTTATCACTTTATCCATTTTTACCTCCTCCACCAAGGGTGGAGGTTATGTTTTCACCTCTGTCTGTCCGTTTGTTTGTGAACACAATATCTCAAAAAGTTGTGGACGGATTTGGACGCAATTTGGCAGAGAGGTGGCGTATGTGACACGAACGAAATTATCCGGATTCGGATCCGGCTCGTATAATTTTTGAAGTGATTTTTTACCATTGGGAGATAGGGCCAAAAACGATACATAGTAGGATATCTCAAAAGGTTGTGGACCGATTCGGACGAAACTTGGTGAAGATGTTGGGGGTGTGACAAGGATGATTCGATTATATTTTGGTGAAGATCTGAATATGGATTCGCATTTGAGGATTATTTAATTTTTTAAGTGATTCTTCACCATTGGGAGAAAGGGCCAAAATGATACATGGCAGGATATCTCAAAACATTATGGATGGATTTGGACGAAACTTGTTGGACAGGTTGTGTGTGTGACGAGGAAGAATCGATTCAATTTTGGTGAAGATCCGGTTTCGGATCCAGCTCGTAGAATTTTTAGTGATTCTTCACAATTGAGTGATATGGCCAACCAGGTGGAGGTATGCTCTCTACTGAGTGCTGTTCTTGTGTTAATTGTGTTTCCATCCAATTTTCTGTGTTTTACCGTACCGTGTTGTGGTGAATTATCAAATCTGTCCTTGTGAGTGGCTGGCTTACTCCCCACACTCCCTTCCTGCCCCCTGCCTTCTCGCTGCCCCCAAGGCCTCAGCTAGTGAGCATGCCAAATCTGTCTGAACTGCTTTGACACTTCCCTGATATGGCTTTCTTTTTCTTGAGTGTTGTCTTTCCAAGCTCCTCAGCTCCCTCTTCACTTCAAAATAAAAGTCCATTTAACTCCAAAAAAATCATTAACTAATTCTGCCTGTTTTTCCCCCCAGCTGACGAAGTCACCGGAGGCATTATGTTTTCAGGTTGTGCGTCCAGCTGTCCATCTGTGATAGATTGTCATTTCTGCGAAAACTTGAGAACGGCTAAAGAGATATTAGTCAAACTTGGTGCACTTATCCGTCAACTGTGTCAAACTCCTCTAAGTCAGAACCTCCCCCCTTATCATCTCCTTCATGCCTACATCCTCTCAACCCCACCCCTTGTCTGTGTCCTCCAATTAAATGTCCCTCTACCTCGAGCCCCCTTTTCTTCTTCCCTCTAACTCCACCCCACTTCCTCTCCCATTTTCCCGTCACCCCACTTTTCCCTACCATCTTCTCCCTATTCCCACCCTCTTTAATCTTCTCACTTGCCCTGCTCCTTCCCAACTTCTCCCTCACCCAACCCCCTCTCAGCCCCACCTTTCTCAGCTTCCCCTTTCCACACTCTCCATCCCCTTTTCCATGTTTTTCCAACCCCTTTTCCATGTTTTTCCAACCCCCCTCCATGTTCTCCCAACCCCTCTCCATGTTCTCCCAACCTCTCTCCATGTTCTCCCAACCCCTCTCCATGTTTTCCCAACCCCTCTCCATGTTCTTCCAACCCCTCTCCATGTTCTCCCAACCCCTCTCCATGTTCTCCCAACCCCTCTCCATGTTCTCCCAACCCCTCTCCATGTTCTCCCAACCCCTCTCCATGTTCTCCCAACCCCTCTCCATGTTTTCTCAACCCTTCTCCATGTTCTCCCAACCCCTCTCCACATCCCCCCACCCCTCTCCCAAGTTCCTGCAAACCTCCATACTTTTATTAATTGTGTTTATCTGCACTTATTCTTTTGTCAAATTACATTGTATCATTATTTTTCTCTGCATGTGCACAACTGTGGTTACCGAACCAGAAAACTGCTTGAGAAGTACGAGACAGCCCCACAAAAGAACCTTGGAGTCCTGTGATGACTTGACCTGAGCAGCCTATTTCGAAGACTGCAGAATGAAGACTTCCATCAACATGGTTCATTGTATTCTAGTTGATACAGTTTTCAGCGTTGTACTCCAGTAGGTTTTTTTATTTAATCTCTCTAATGATCTTTGGTCTATCTCTGCTTATTCCAGGGCCTTCTCTAGGTTGCAAGATTGTAGTTATTGTTGTCCACACGTATGTATAACGATGACTTGCAAAACAAAACTATAATGTTCACCTTACAGTACGAACAAGAAAAAGAGCAATCAGAGATTGCAAACCCTCGCCAGGATGTATTTTCAGTGGTTTTTAAAGGCTTTTGTGTTAAAACAAATATGGCGGCCGAACCACGTGACCGATGACGTCATTTTTTTTTCTAAACTAATTTATTCCTGGACTATGCTCAAGAAATTTAATCTGATCGGATGAAGTTTTATACTTGTCGAATTATGACGTCATAATGGAGGCACCTATGACGTCATCATTAACATATTTTATTCCCCATGGAGAGTTCTTTACAATGAGCCATGTCTCAATTTTTTCTCTTCAGCCCTTTTGGAGATAGAGGTGCAACGTTTTTCGGTTTTTCCAAGATGGCGGCCGAACCACGTGACCGATGACGTCATCATTATTTTTTTCCTCCACCAGTTAATGCCGACATGGCGCTCAAGAAATTTAATCTTGATTGGATGAAGTTTTGTACTTGTCGAATTATGAAGTCATAAGAGGCACCTATGACATCATCATTAACACATTTTATTCCCCATGGAGAGTTCTTTACAATGAGCCATGTCTCAATTTTTTCTATTCAGCACTTTTGGAGATATAGAAATGCAAAAATTTTCGGTTTTTTCCAAGATGGCGGCTAAACCACGTGACCTATGACGTCATAATTATCATTTATAAAATTCTACAGGTGGAGTTGCACCTATGGTGAAAATTTCCTGTCAATCGGACCAACGGTTGCAGAGAAAATAATATTTATTCTGTGCGGACAGACAGACAGACAAACAGACAAATGAAAAATTGCTCATAGAGCGACACTTGGCAAAAGAGAACAAAGCAGAATGGCACTCAGTAGAGCATCCTTTTGACCTCTTATGTAATTGGTGGTTGAATTCAGTTAGCTGACATGAAAATCCAATTCAAATTTCAAGTCAATCGGATGAAAATTGAGGCATTTAGAAATTTGAAAAAAGTGGTTGACCTTTTGCCTATTTTGACCTTTTGGCCTATGCTGATCTCAAAAATAGTTGTTGGTTGAATTCAGTTAACTGATAGGTAAATCGCATTCAAATTACAATTGAATCAAATGAAAATTGAGAATATTAGAAATTTGAAATTGTTGTTGACCTTTGACCTATGTTGAACCCCAAAATAGTTGGTGACTGAATTTAGTTTGCTGATATGTAAATCCCATTCAAATTTCAAGTGAATCGGATGAAAATTGAGGATTTTAGAAATTTGAAATTGTTGTTGACCTTTGGCCTATGTTGACCTTTTGGCCGATGTTGATCTCATCAATAGTTGGTGGTTGAATTCAGTTCGCCAACATGTAAATCCTCTTCAAATTTCAAGTCAATTGAATGAAAATTGAGGATTTTAGAAATTCCAACAAAAGTGGTTGACCTTTGGCCTACGTTGACCTCTTGGCCGATGCTGATCTCAAAAGTAGTTGGTGGTTGAATTCAGTTCGCTGGTATGAAAATCCTATTCAAATTTCAAGTCAATCGGATGAAAATTAAGGATTTTAAAACTTCAAAAAAGTGGTTGACATTTGGCCTATGTTGACCTTTTGGCCTATGTTGATCTCAAAAATAGTTGGTGGTTGAATTCAGTTCGCCGATATGTAAATCATTTTCAAATTTCAAGTCAATCGGATGAAAATTGAGGATTTCAGAAATTTGAAAAAGGTGGATTGACCTTTGGCCTACGTTGACCTTTTGGCCAACGCTGATCTCAAAAATAGTTGGTGGTTGAATTCAGTGTGCCGATATGTAAATCCTATTCAAATTTCAAGTCAATCGGATGAAAATTGAGGATTTTAGAAATTTGAAAAAAGTGGTTGACCTTTGGCCTATGTCGACCTTTTGGCCTATGTTGACCTTTTGGCCTATGTTGATCTCAAAAATAGTTGGTGGTTGAATTCAGTTCGCCGATATGTATATCCTATTCAAATTTCAAGTCAATCGGATGAAAATTGAGGATTTAAGAAATTTGAACTGGTTGTTGACCTTTGGCCTATGTTGACCTTTTGGCCTATTGTGATCTCAAAAATAGTTGGTGGTTGAATTCACTTTGCCGATACGTATATCCTATTCAAATTTCACATCAATCGGATGAAAATTGAGAATTTTAGAAATTTGAAAAAAGTGGTTGACCTTTGGCCTATGTTGACCTTTTGACCTCTGGACCCCAAAAATATATAGGATTTTGTCGGACCACGAACTCTACCATTTGGTGAAGTTTTCTGAAGATCGGTTTAAAATTGTGTCCTGTAGGCAAGTATAAGTGAGCGGACAGACAGACAGACAAACACACACACACACACACACACACACACACACACACACACACACACACACACACACACACACACACACACACAAACAAACCGGAGTGAGCAACATATATTGAAAAAAAAAAAAAATTACCAAGGAACAAACGGACGCAAATGCAATACCCTCTCCTCTGGCGAGGGTAACAAGGTTGCACCAGTGCCTAGGAAAAAGCCGCAGCAAATTGAGCAGATCCACTAGGAGCAATCAAGTACATTCCAACTCTATTGGTTTTTTCCTTCTTTCAGCTTTGAAGCCACATATTGGTCATTGGAATCTCACATGAGGAAGCTGAGTCTCAGGCTACACTTCTTTTCCACCATAGGCTGGTCATTACCCCAGGCGCACAAACCGAAAAGTGGGTTTTAGCAATTGGTCCATGTCTGTCCGTCCGTCCATCCGTCTTATCAGTTTATGATGAAGGAATCACTTGATTTCAATTGAATCTTATATTTTGAACATGAATCGGAAGTCAAACCTGCCGTTGAACACTACTTCCTCTCTGAATTCCTCCCAATCACACGTGCGCAGAGAGGATTGAGATAATATTTTTACTCTGTCTTCCTGGCAGTCAAACAAAATTGAAACTCATTCCAAACAGGAAACTTATTGCTTTTAAGGATGCCAGAGAGGACTCGAACAACATGCACGAATAATATTAATTTAACATATAAGATCTTCTTCACCATTGGGAGATAGGGCCAAAGACGTTACATAGAAGGATATCTCAAAAAGTTGTGGGCGGATTTGGACAAATCTTTGTGGACAGGTTGTGTGTGTGACGAGCAAGAATTGATTCGATTTTGGTGAATATTTGAATATGGATTCGGACATGAGAATTATTTAAATTTTAAGTGATTCTTCACCATTGAGTGATCGGGCCAAAACAAACATGCAGCAGGATATCTCAAAAAGTTATAGACGGATTTGGACGAAACTTGGTGGACAGTTTGTGTGTCTGACGAGGAAGAATTGATTCTATTTTGGTGAAGATCTGAAAATGGATTCGGCTATAAGAAATATTTAATTTCTAAGTTATTCTTCACCATTGTGAGATCAGGTGAAAATCGATATATAACATGATAGTTAAAAAAGTTATGGACGAGTTATGAATAAACTTGGTGGATGAGTTGGTTAGGTGACAAGAACAAGCCGATTAGATTTTGGTTCAGGTCCGAATCCAGATCCGGCCCATCAGTGGGATATAAAACATAAACTGTTCAGCCTGGCGGAGGTATGCTCTCTACCCGGCAAACACATAACGTAATCACAACGTTGCTGGAACATCGCAATTAGGTAACGAAAAAAACAACGTTCGATAAATGTTTTAAGGACGTTTTACTTTTACCTTCAAACATGTTAACCTTTAAGCAACGTTATGGAGAAGTTTTTATATCAACGTTATTTGAATGTTGAAGGAAAACGTTGCCCAAACGTTTTAGTTAGGTACTGGACTGACGTTATACCAATAAATGTGTTGTGAACTACAAACATTCTGCTCAACTTTGCGAACATTCCAGGGGTGGGAGATGTTGGTGGAGGTGGAGAAAACGTATTTCATGCAATTTTGTTGAGTAACGTGAAAAACGTTGAAACAACATTGTGGAAACGTTTTACAACATTATTTCATTGTTGCAGGAAAACGTTCCCTAAACGTTTTAGTTAGGTACTGGACCCACTTTAGGGTTAGGTTTAGGGGTTTCTATGAAATGTCCGATGAACATCGAGTTATATCAAAGTGTTAAATGGATTATTTTGATGACACATTGTCCTCTTATATCAAAGTGTTAAATGGATTATTTTGATGACACTTTGTCCTCTTATGATCCTGCACCACCTAAAATGAATGAACTGGAACATAAATGAATATCGTTTTAACCGATTTTTAAAAACGATTTACCGATTAAATAAGTTACCGAATCATTTAAAAATGGTTACAATGGTTTTCCTCAACAAAAAGTGACATGAAAAGTTAAAACTTTATTTCGCAAATTTGCAAATTTTTCGTGCATATTTTTTTGTTATTATTGTAACACAATTGTTAGTTAGTTATAATATGTAAACATAATAATTAGTTCGTTATAATATGTAAACACAATAATTAGTTAGTTATAATATGTAAACACAATAATTAGTTAGTTATAATATGTAAACATAATAATTAGTTTTAATATGTAAACACAATAATTAGTTATAACATGTAAACTTAACAATTAGTTAGTTATAATATGTAAACACAATAATTAGTTAGTTATAATATGTAAACATAATAATTAGTTATAATATATAAACACAATAATTAGTTAGTTATAATATGTAAACACAATAATTAGTTCGCTCGTTATTTGAACTAGCAGAGTATCCGCCCTACAGGCGACCCTATGAGCGTTCTTGTTCCAAGCGTACAACACATTTTCTGCCATCTCTTATTGGAGGATATTTTCTGCTGATACAACTGATTTGACTTGCATTTCTTGATTATTTCCTTTGGTAATATTGCTGGATATCTGTTCAACTTAGGTGGCCTTGGTTTTTGAGGCATCTCAATTTTCCAGAAAAAACAAATATCAACCGTCACCCGAGCTAACAACACCCACGACCAAACCACACTCACCTCTTCCCCCCTCCTCCCCCTTCCACCATCTCCTCAAAATCCTTCATCAACCATCACCCGAGATAACAATACCAACGACAACCCCACAACACTCTCTTTCCTCTCCTCCACCATCCTTTCATAATCCCCTATCAACCATCACCCTAGCTAACAATACTCACGACCATCCCACACCATCTCTCTGTTCAACTTAGGTGGCCTTGGGCTTTGAGGCATCCCAATTTTCCAAAAAACAAATAAACATACCATCAACCATCACCCTAGCTAACAGTACCCACGGCCAACCTACACTCTCTCTTTCCCCCCCCACCCTCCCTGCCCCTCCACCATGCCCTCATAATCCCCCTACAACCATCACCCCAGCTAACAATACCCACGACCACCCCTCACCACCACTACACAATCCCCCATCAACTATCTCCGTAAATAACGATACTCACGACCACCCCACACCATCCCCTAACAACCATCACCCTAGCTAACAATACCCACAACCAACCCACACACCCGCCCCCTCCAACATCCCCAATCATTATTGGAATCTGAGCAGCTCGGAATGCACTGTCTCTATGTACTTTCGCCAGCAGGATCACAGTGAGTTCACATGGTGATGTCACTGGCAAACTCAAAAATCGACACTAGGGTTTTTTTCGGCACTTTGTGATTCACAAATAAAATAAAATCCCCTTCAAATTAGACTGATTGATTGTCAATGGTTTTCAGAAGAAATAAAAATTGGGTTCCCCTTAGTAGTGTAATAATGTTGGTTCTGGGACACCCCAAATCCCCATTCACTTACATGTTAATTTTTCCCCTCCCTCATTGCCCCTAAGCACCTCTATTTCTCTCACCCTGTTCTTTACGAACCTTCTAACCTTTTGACATGTTATCCTTATTCATTAGACCACTTAAACAATGGTCCTTCTGTGTGAACCTGTGATTCTTCTGACCTTATAGACCTTTTAACCTTTTACTCTTAATATCATCTGGTGAATCATCTTTGACCCACTCAAACAACGACCCTACAAATATTTGTTTATGTGTGGGAAATAATTTAATTCTCCTACAACTCTCCTCACCGTCTCATCCAACTCACCAGTATTTAAATTAATTCTCTTATTTGTTTTGTGAACTTTTTTACCAGTTGCCTTTTCAATTATACTTATTTGATATTTTTTACATTCATTTTGTTTTCCATTTATATACCACTCGAACCTTTTCTAATTAATAGCTCACTGTTGAGAAATGACGTTGTTTCACTTGGATAACTTCCAAGGAATTCTCTTTGTCTTGTTTCCTGTTTTTCACAAACACACGCCCTCAGTTTCCAAAAGCTGACAAGCACTTCAGTTCCCCGAAATACATTTTGTTCATTATAAAAAGAGAGGTCTCCGAATGGGACATTTAAACATTGTGAACGAAGATGAGCTTGTCTTATTCCAGTCTTTCCTCTGATGAAGAATACTCGCCAGGACATTGGTAAGTTCATTTGGTATTAAACACTGTTAATGAGAGCTTTGTATGTGATTAATTATACAACTAATAATTTATTTTTCCACTTCATTGCAGCAATTCAAATATTGTAAATATCCTGGCAGAATTTCAAGTTGTTTCTCAAGAGTTCCACAACGAACTGAATACGGGTTTGAATAACCTACCTCCGAGATGGTGGGCTCAGAATGAATTCAATGTTTCACCGTTCTTAGAAAATTCATGTGAAAGGTATGATAGAAAATAAAAAACGAGAGGTGTGTGCATGTGTGTGCATGTGTGTGTGTGTGTATGTGTATGTGTGTGCATGTGTGTCTGTGAATAAAATAGAGAGATCGAATTGTGAGGAACAGAAATGAAAAAACGAGATTGTGTGTGTGTGTGTGTGTGTTTGTGTATGTGTGTGCATGTGTGTCTGTGAATAAAATAGAGAGATCGAATTGTGAGGAACAGAAATGAAAAAACGAGATTGTGTGTGTGTGTGTGTGTGTGTGTGTGTGTGTGTGTGTGTGTCTGTGAATAAAATAGAGAGATCGAATTGTGAGGAACAGAAATGAAAAAACAAGATTGTGTGTGTGTGTGTGTGTGTGTGTGTGTGTGTGTATGTGTATGTGTGTGTCTGTGAATAAAATAGAGAGATCGAATTGTGAGGAACAGAAATGAAAAAAACGAGATTTTGTGTGTGTGTGTGTGTGTGTGTATGTGTATGTGTATGTGTGTGTGTGTGTGTGTGTCTGTGAATAAAATAGAGAGATCGAATTGTGAGGAACAGTAATGAAAAAAACGAGATTGTGTGTGTTTGTGTGTGTGTGTGTGTATGTGTGTGTGTGTGTGTATGTGTGTGTGTGTGTGTATATCTGTGAATGTGTGTGTGTGTGTGTGTGCGTGTGTGTGATGTTTTGTCAGGCTTACTTCAGCATAGTAATTTCTCCTTATTTTGTTTGCAGTATTAACCTCGAAGACCAAAATTTTGAGTGGGATGATTTTGATCTCCCCAGGAGTGGTTATTTTCTACCAACCTGTGAACCTCTACATTTTCAACTCAACGATCTTGACGCTAAGCTGGATTTTTTCGAGGTAAGCATGTGTGTACGTGTGTGTGTGTGGTTCACCGTTTATAATAGGTACACCATATCCCTGCGCATCGTAAGAGGTGATTCAGGGTTGGTGTCAGGAAGGGCATCCGACCCTATATTAATAATAATAATAATAATAATACATTTATTTTGTATAGCGCTTTTCAAGACGCTTTGACATGGAACGTAAATATGAAATAAATATCTCTCCCCTCTTGTCTTTAATAGAAAGAGATTCAAAACCTGAAGACATCTGCTGAACCAACCTTCAACTTATGTTGGGAAGATATTGATGATTTGTTTTGGGAAGAAGAAGAAAAATGTTTTAATAATAAAAAGAATCTAATGTTTCCAATAGTATTTATATAAATTTGTTTTGTTTACAATTATTTAATTATTAATTACAAAAAGAGAATAAAGGAGGAGGGAATGGGGAGGTGCACCCCTGCCAAAGACCCTTCACCCCCCTCATCCCACCCCTCCCCTCCCCTTGTGTGTGGGGAAGGTGGGGGTGGGATGAGGGGGGTGAAGGGTCAAGGGTGGGGGTGCACGGAGGGTGGGGGATGATGGGTGTGGTCTGTGGGCGGGGTCTGTGTGGGCGGGGTCTGTGTGGGCATGGCTTATGATTTTTTTATATTTATTTTTATTTTTATTACCACTAATTAAATTAGCTAATCTGGGTGGGGTGAATAGAAATGTTGTTTAATGAATTATTAGCTTTGTTTTTTGTAATTCTTGTGAATAAAATGTCCCTAATATTTCTTCCCCATTCATATCATTTAATTTGTAAGTCCAAGGGACTGTATCCATTACATCAATGATTTTAAATAATTCACGAGTCCATTTTTGTGTATAACCTTTTTCAAAATGGCTTTTCCATTTGTATATTCTTACAATATCACCAACTTTGAACTTGGGCTTTCTCAAATTAATCTGCTTTTCATATTCTAATTTTGTAAATGTTTCTGATGGTTTTGATTTTGTTGATGAATGAACTGTATTATTGTAATTATCAACAATATTCTGGATTAAATACACCCATTGTTGAGAACCGAGTTGTGTGAAATTTTTATATAATTTTTCTTTAAAAGTACGATTAAAACGCTCAATAACAACTGCCTTTCCTTCATTAAAGGTGCTGTATAATTTAATATCCTCCCCGTGAAGAAATTTCATAAATATTTTGTTATAGAACTCTGTTCCCTCATCAGTCCATAACTTCTTTGGTTTTCTATGACTTTTATTAAATATTTGTTGGAAGGCTAACATTAAAGTATCACCCTTTTTATTTTTTAAGGGAACAACCCAAGCAAATCTACTCCTCAAATCAATAACGGTTAAAGCATACCTGTATCCCTTATCATTATTTAGTTCGATTAAATCAGCAGACCATATGTGGTCAGTGTCTTTGGACTAAACCTTCCTTCTTTTAAACTTGGTGATTATAGGTTTGTGTAATTCTTCAGCCAAAAGCTCCTCAGTCTTGATGACATCATTAGAGCCTAATAGTTTTTTGAGGAATAACCAAGACCAAGTTTCAATTTAGCATTTATCAAATTTCTCACAATAAACCTATCAACTTTCTCTCTCAACGTTGGATTTTGTATCAAAGACAAATTATACAACATTTCTCTGTCGGCTTTATGTTTTTCAGTCAACGTAGTGGTTTTCCCACAAGCAATATCATGCTTCATACACACTTCGTCAACCCTATTTGTAGGTTTAGACCAAGGTTTAGGATTGTCAGCCTCATCTAATCTTTTATCCAGGTTTGTTCCTGGACTACAGAAAGAATACCCTGGAAGGTGTAATTACCCTGGAATTCCAGTTGTTGTAAATTTACTTCCTGACAGAAACTTTTGTATGTCTCCTCCTCTTTTAGGAGAGATGAATTGGCACTTTTTGGAGCCACACACTTGACATATTCCTTTTTGATAAACTCTATTATTTTTAGCTTTAACATAAGAGATATTTTTAGATTTAGTTTTCTTTTTACATTTGAGACAATAACTCATATTTATTTATCAGAAAAATTCCGACTATCAAAACCTTTTTGGTTTTTAACATATACATTTCAATCTTTATTTTTAAAACATAAAGAATCCTAAGGAATGCCTTCACTCTCTCCTCCATTTATTTATAAATAAAACTAACTGAAGTCAATTACACCGACATCATCAACCACATAATCTTTTCCTTCTTCTTCTTCTTTATCCCCACTTTCTCGTTTAAATCTCCTCCCTGAAACTGAAGACATTGACGTCGTTATTCTTGAAAATAATATTTTCATTAGACTTCTCATTTCTTTATTTTCCTCCTCAGTGCGTTGAGTTTGATTTATTTGCTGTAATACCTTCAATCTTTTATTAATCTCACTGATTTCCATCTTTTTCCTCCCTCTCTCTTTGCTCCCTCTCCTCCTTCTCTCTTTTCTCCCTTTCCTCCCTCTCTTCCTTCTCTCTTTTCTCCCTTTCCTCCCTCTCCTTTTTCTCCCTTTCCTCCTCCTTTTTCTCCCTTTCCTCCTTTTTCTTTTTCTCCCCTTCCTCCTCCTTTTTCGCTCTTTCCTCCTTCTTTTTCTCCCTTTCCTCCTTCTCCTTTTTCTCCCTTTGCTCCTTCTCCTTTTTCTCTCTTTCCTCCTCTTCTTCAACTCCTTCCTCATCCCTTGCTACCCTTGAGTTTGAACCCCAAAGAATATTATACATATACTCATCTGGATTTTGAGATATTCTTGTATCAATAATTTATTTTTCTCATAATAGGATACCAATAAGATTTGTTGACGATTTCTAAAAGAGTTTTATATTTCATAACTTTGAGAAGTTCATTTTTATTTAATAATTTAAACAAGTCTCTATTTGTGGGTTTAACAATATCAGTATAAGGCCAGTTTTTTATGACAAAATTCCCATGTATATGCTCCAAATCATAAGGTATGTAATACTGAGCACCCTTTTCTTGTAGGTATCCTTGAATACAAAAATTATAATTCTCTTGTAGTCTTCTTCCTGCCATTTATGTATCAGAAATATATGTGAGATTAATATTATGACAGGTAATACCACCCCATCTTCCCACTACCAAATCGGTTTGTATTCCTCGGCTTTCTATCCTTATCTCATTACCTTCCTTCTTTGTCATGCTAACCATCGCTATACTATCATATATTTTTCTTTTCTTAAAACCATGTATTTGTTGTTTATTAATTGTACTTCCACATAAATCCTTATCCTCACCAAGTGGATAATATTCTTCTTTACGAGACTGATTCAAATCATGTAGGTCTTCTATGTTTATTGAAAAAGACCAATTATACCCTACATCAGGCATATCATACCCCCATTTATTAATTCGCATATTAACTATATGTCCTTCTTTATAAAATTCAATTGTAAGCAGGTAGTTAAATTCAATGAGGAAATGGTCAGTATAACCAGGTGTTGTGGTTGTAAATTTTACTTGTTTAACAAAACATGCTGTTTTCTTTAAAAATATATATTGTGATAAATCACTAAATCTAATTAAGTCATTCGCATCTGTAGGGTTTGGATAATTGATTAATTTATAAGTATTCTTCATATTAATATTTTTACTTACACTATATTTTTGTCGTTCAGCCTGTGCCTTTGTATAATAATTTGATAAATCAATATCCTGAGAGGATTTTCCAAAGATAGAACCATCTTTTCCAACATAAGTCATTTATATTAGATTAAAAATGATATCATAAAAATTTTCATTATTGTTGAGTTGAAATAATACATATAAACATAATTGACCACAACATTTAGAATTAATTTCTTGAACTTGAAATGTTTGATAAACACCATTCTGTAAGAATTGTATTACTTCAACAGGTGGTGGCATACCATAACTATCAAAATAATATTTATCCTGACTATTATGAATACAAACCCAATGAGAACCATTCTGTGTGTCTAAATTCATAATAATATTCTTTGTATTCTTATTTATATGTATTAATTCATCTCTCATACAAATAACCACATTATCAATTTTTAGTGTTTTACAATACTTAGCTAGTTCTATATTTGACGTTGTATTCTTTCCAAATTGTTTAAACCATTTATCCATTTATTTATGAGAAAGATACAATCCATTACCCCGTTTAGTTAGTTTAACACCCGCTTGAGCGATAGAGGAAAGCATATCTCCAACCAACAATCTAGCTTTATCAGGTAGACTTTCAAGTTTTTGAGCAAAATCTACAATTACACCACTTCCACTAATTTGTTTCTCCAACTCCTTGTTATGTCTTTCCAATTCTTTTTGAGCTTTTAGTTGTGCCTTCCTTTCGTTAGCAGTTTTTACCGTTGCTGAAATACCACCAGTCAATGCTCCCGCCGCACTTAAACCAGCAAATAAAGGAATTAGAAACGGGAGAAATCCTCCTCTTGACTCGTCTATTGAATATTTCTTTAACATAGGTTTCGTCATTTTAATTTTAAGTGAACCAGTATCATTTAGTGTTTTTACTTGTGTGTGTGTGTGAGTAAAACATCAATTCTTACAGCTCCTTTTCTTTGAATTGTATTAACATTAATAATACAAGGCTTTTGATTTTGAATACAAGATGTTAATTTATTAAGATTGATTTGATTAACATATACCCCAACCATTTATTTATGAGAAAAAACCTATGTGATATTAATCATAACACCATTATCTGTATTAATCTGTAATTCTGTTTCCTCCAAAAGCAAACAATATGCATTAACCTCTTCACTCTCCCCTCTTTCAATGTATAGAGAAGTATCCACTCGATTAGACTTTATAGTTTCCTTTTGAGAACTCAGGTCAATTGCGTAGATTGTATAAAGTTTTTGAAACGCAACCATATCCAAAATAGGATCATTATTACCATTACTTTCACACACCTTTTGGTAGGACTTGTAGGCTTCCGCATAATCATTTTTTTCCCAATCAATTTCCAATCTATCTCGCGGATAAAATGTGCCATCAAGAGAAACCCGAAGTTGTTTCACCTTAGCATTATCACTCAGCGCATTATTCTTATCAGTGCCTTCATCTCCATCTGGTTTCTTAAAAATGAGCCATAGGTATCGTGGCTTTCCTTGAAGAACACCTAAATTCCAAGTGTAGGTAGTGTGTTCCAGTTTAACGTGTTGACATCTTCTTTTAAGGTATGATACATTTAGTGGTTTCTTTGAGTTAAGTCTTCTATTTAACATCTCTTCCGTTTTAAGATTAGGAGTATATTCACTAATATACCAACACAAATCATTAATAACAAATTTATTATTATCACCAAAAGCATTTTGAGCCCCAAAAAGCAATCTATTTACATTATCATTCCTTTGTAGTTGAAATCTAATTTTAAGCCCATACAAAACTTTATCATAATCACAAAATCCAAATATACCTTTAAGAGGGACTGCTACGGTAAAACTATTAGTCAGGTTCATTATGTTCAGATTTATAATTTCGTTCTTTTTTTGTGGAGATTAGCAAACCTATACATTTTTGGAAAGCTTATAGCACCAGGAATCCGAAAAACCATGTTTCCATTTGCGAAAATTTTTCTTTGGCGGCCATATTGGATTTTCAAAATGGCCACCATCAGAAACCTATTTTTCGCGATATCTCAACATCCGAACCACCTAGAGTGCTGATTCCAACACCTATACCCACATTTTTGGGGATGAGGAATCACATGAAGCCATCTAAAATAATCTACACCTACCCTGGGATACCAGGTGGCAGCCTACAGCGGATTTTCAAGATGGCCACTTTCAGGAAACATGTTTTTTTCTGAATATGTATACCACATTGAGTGATGTTTCGCCTCAGTACAGTCATAGTCATAAATGGGATCATTTCAACATGTTCAGTTCATGTACATGGATAGTCATTATATCAGACCTAATAGTTCATTTAAAATAAACCTCATGAAGCTCACAATTACTTACCTGTTGTCGTTTTATATATTTGCAGGTCTTGAGAGAAGATGAGTGAAGTTACGACTCAGCCCACACAGTGGCAGCACTGCATAATTTGTCAAACCGCTTCAGCAAAATATGGAACGCTTGTCCAGCAGCCCAAACCGGACTCGTTTGAACACTTGCTACAAACCCTTAATGATAGAGCAGCCTACCATGATGGAAAATATGTTAAAATTCACAGTCGCTTAAAGGATGAAACAAGTGAAAGTCTGCAATTCAATAATGCAGTTTGGCATCGTATCTGTTATTCAAATGCAACCAACAAAGAGAAGGTACAACGTGCCAAAGACCGCCATCAATATCACATTTCAGCCGGCTCCTACACAGAGAAAAAACGTGGACAAAAGCGAAAAAGCACAGAACTGGACGAACCATCAACTTCCACCACCAGTCCGTTTACACGTTCTGCAACAGCTCCATTCATTAAGGAACATTGCTTTTTCTGCCAGGAAGATAACGAGCAAAAATTGTACACATTGAGAACAGAAAACGGTGGGAAAGCATTACACGATGCTGTGGAGCTGTCTGGAAATCTCCCCCTGCAAACTAGGTTAAACACATCCATCTCACCCACTGATGCACATGCAATCGATGTTCAATACCACAAGTCATGTTGGACAACAAATGTATTCCATGTGTTACGTACCAAGGATAACAAGGGAACAACAGAGAGAGGTCATCCGTTTCAAACATCATGTTTGATTGAGTTGATTAGCCTTGTCGACTGTCAAACTCAGAATAAACAATACTTATCCATGGCACATATTGAAACAACATACATCAACTTGCTTGGTGGCACAGATGCATTGGCGCACCACTTCCCTGCATATAGTAGACACTGGCTCAAGGAGAGAATTCTTCTAGAACTACCACACGTAACGTCTGTTAGGCAAAAGGACAGGAGAAAACCTTCTGTTCTTTACTCCTCAGATGCATGCGAATCCGATATGGTTCAGTCTGCCATGATAGAAAGTGAAGTAGACGATCTGAATATTATCTATAAAGCAGCAAAGGCATTGCGCAGAATTATCAGGAACTTCCACCAACAGGAAAACTCATCCGATGCTATACAGGTCACTAGCAGCACAGATGATGTTCCAGCAGCACTCCACGCAATGATCAGATGGGTTATGGTGGGGCCAACAGAAACACTAGAAACTGAAAAACGAACCACTCACGTTAACAGAGAAGTACTCACTGTTAGTCAGATGCTATTGGGTGGATTCAAATCTGACAAGCAAGTGAACTATAGGCCCAAAACTGATTCAGCGACCTTCCGATCAACCAAATCACAAGAAACTCCACAGTCTCTAGGATTAGCCTTGGCAGTTCACCATGACACAAGAAACAAGAAACTCCTGGAAAGTCTCTGCTCTCAAGGTTACTGTGTCTCGTACAGTCGTGTTATGCACCTCGAAACAGCCCTAGCAAATGCCATTGTGGAAAACACCCTGAAGTTCCAAGGACTTTATGTTCCTCCATTTTTGAAGAAGGGAACTTTTGTGTTTTTTGCAGCTGATAACACAGACTTTGCTGAAGACAGCGTGGATGGCAAAGGGACAACCCATGGAACAATCATTGCTGTTTATCAAAAACGTGACACTCAAGGAGAAACATTGGCGCCACAACTGAGCATAGCTGACACTACCAGTTTGTCAGTGACCCCGTACCAGGTTCCTATGCTTCATTGTGACAAGCCGGTGCCGAAAACCATAAAGAGAACAGACACATTCCACATCAGCAAGGATGGTATATCACCAGCGTATCACCTTACACATCTAGGATGGTTGGTTGCTTCTATGATCACCAGAATGCAGAAATCAAACAGCACATATATACCTGGTTGGGCAGGATACCACTCATTGCTGTCGGGTAGTCACAGTTTGACACAAGTCGGAGTCTTACCCCTTCTACCTGAAGTAGCACACGAGTGGTCGACTCTTCTGACCGTCATCTCTCAGACAACTCAGCTAAAGAACTTAGTTGTTGGTACAAGCCACCCTACAGTCATTTCCTGGGATATGGCCCTCTATGAAAAGGTGATAAGGCTGCTGGATGCAAGGCCAGACCTGAAAGGTACCGTTGTACCTCGGCTTGGCGAGCTGCATGTGGTCATGGCTGCTTTGAGAGCCCTGGGTACTTCCATTGAGAACTCAGGTATTGATGACGCGTGGATAGAGGCCGACCTCTACGGACCTTCAACAACAAGGCAGATCCTGAGATGTTCGCATTACAAACGCACTCTCCGTGCTCATATTTATTCATATATAGCACTTTATGAAATGGCGCTGGACCTGTTCTTCAAAGATTATCCACAGTTGAAAGCCGTTTGCTCAGATATGTCAGAAGGAATAGACGAGGCATGTTCAGAAAAGGACAAGTTCACCAAAGCCACAAGTGTGAAAGAAGCCAACACAAAACTGTTGAATGTCATCACTACAGCTGATGTTGTGAACATATTCAAGACTTGGGAAACAGAACAATCCAAAAAAGCCATGTTCAAGTCCTTGATGAATTACCTGCATCGAGTGGAGACAATTCTGTTCTTTGTGGAAGCTTCTCGGGACGCAGATCTCAAACTCCACCTCGAATCTGGTGAGGCACTCAGCAAGCTATTTTTCTCCATGGATCGTATCAAATACAAACGTCTTTGGCCGCGATACATAGCAGATATGTATGACCTGAGGAAGACGCATCCGGCTACATACAGGGAACTCGAGAATGGAAATATCTCAGTAACGAAATCTAGCATCCCCTTTGTATCAATCGGTGCAGACCACGCTTGTGAACAGGAAAACAGAGCAATGAAGGTTCATTCTGGACTTCCAGGCATCTCCAATAATGCCAATGCAAGGCAGAGATTCTTTATGGCCTCTCCAGAATTGTCACGGCTGACCAGAGAATTCAAAGATCAGTTCGACACCAAAACAGACAAAGTGACAGAACACCACGAACTTAGTCCGAGGGCAGTGAATCTGAACAATACAGCGGTTGAAAAGATCAAGGCTGCTATCATGAGTCATGGCAATCCATTTACCACAGAAGGAAATAGCATATACAACTTGATCACACATGCCTATGTCCCAGAGGAGCACACGTCACAAATCCTGAATATCGACAACATTGGTCAACACTTGTACGAAGAGTATGTTGACGAAAGAATCAACGGAACAGTCAGCTTATTTGCACCCGTGAAAAAAGAAAACAACACGATGTACTTGTCTGGTGTGAAGAAGACCAAGATCATGCTCAGGGACAAGTCAGTCGACTTGAAGGAAACAAAAGACTTGTATGGAAGGCTGAGTGTAGCCTTCACCAGAGTCCCCATGGGAGGGTTATAGAAACGCGGTTTGATTTCCGCGCAGATAGCGCAGTCGCGACAGATACGGCGGATATCGTCAATCGAGTATGGGAGATTCCCACTCCGCACAAAATGAGCGAAACGCGTTATGCCGGGATGGCCCGCAGTGGCATGCAGCACCCGTAGGCCCTCCAAAGAGGTGATACCAGCACATGTAGCCGGTCGTGATAAGGCATCGGCGGCCTGGTTATCCTTCCCCGGGCGATATTTGATGGTGTAACAGAAGTCGGCGAGTTCGATACGCCAGCGAGTGATTTTCTCGTTCTTAATGCGCTGGGCGTGTAAGGTGTCGTACATGAACGCAACGCTTTGCTGGTCCGTGATGATTTGGAAGCTCCGCCCGAGTAGGTACGGGCGCCATCGCCGAATAGACGCGACGATCGCATATGCTTCCTTTTCAACGGACGAGTGCCTCCGCTCAGCGGTGGTAAGAGTCCGTGAAAAGAAAGCCACGGGACGCCCCCCTTGGGAGAGGGTCGCCGCGATGGCCTGATCCGAGGCGTCACTTTCGAGGACGAACGAGCCGCTCTCGTCGATTGTCGCCATGGCGGCTCGGGCGATGTCGGTCTTAAGGCCTTCAAAGGCCGTCAATGCGGCCGAACTCAGGGGGAAGGTGTCGCGGGCCACAAGGGGGCGAAGTTTCGCGGAGAAACTTTGCACCCATTTGGAGTAATGGGCGAACAGCCCAAGGGCGCGCTTCAGGGACGCCCGATCGCAGGGAGGGGCCATGTCGAGCAAAGGTCGCAGACGCTCCTTATCCGGAGCGACAGAGCCATGGGTCACGGTGTACCCCAGAAGATCTATCGTGCGTAGGGAGTATTGGCACTTATCCTCGTTCATAGTTAAGTGATACCGCTGCGCGACCTCGAGGAAGCGCTTGAGATTAGCATCATGGTGCCCTTGGTCATATCCACAAACCGTAAGATTATCGAGGTAGACGAAAACATCGGTTAAGTGCTCCCGCGCAACGAGGTCATCCATGGCCCTCTGGAAACAAGCGACCCCGTTCGTTACCCCAAAAGGCAATCGCGTAAATTGGTACAACCGCTGCCCCGACTCAAATGCGGTATAGATACGATCCGCCCTAGAGATAGGGATCTGGTGGTACGCACTACGGAGATCGAGAGTGCTATAGACCGAATACTGGGACACCTGTTGCACTAGCGCGTCCATCCCCGGAAGGGGGTAGGCATCCAGCTGTGTAAAGCGGTTAATCGTTTGGGAATAGTCGATTACCATGCGTCTGCGATGGGCCTCGCTGCGCACCACCAAGACCTGGGCGCGCCACGGCGACCTACTAGGTTCTATGATGCCGTCTTTCAAGAGCTGAGCCGTTTCGTCCGCAATGAATTGCATGTCAGCGCGAGAGTAGCGTCGTGATTTTACCGCGACAGGGGTGCAGTCGGAGGTTAGATTGGGGAACAGCGAAAGCGGCTGGACGTCCATTTGCGCTAGGGCGCACACCGCAAGCGCGTCGTCCGCCCCCACAACAAGAGTGTCAGGCCCACCAAATTCCATTACCAGACGTCCATGCAGCTTAAGAAAATCGTGTCCTAACAGAATATCAGCACATAATGCGGGTAAAACCATAAGGTGTACATCAGGGAAAACCCGTCCCTTTAGCACGAGTTTCAATCGGCATTCCCCCTTCGTGCTGAGCCGAAGCCCCTGGGAAGCCATGAAGATTCGTCTCGTAGACCGCCAGATCCGCCATCCATGCCTGAGCACAAGTCGCTGGTCGATAAAACTATCCGTAGATCCTGTATCCACCAAGGCCCGAACACAATGGCCTTCAACCATGAGGGGAATAAGGGCTTGAGCCAGGCCAGACGAGGCTGCTGGGAGCGGGACTGAGCCCCCCCGAATGGGTCGGACCAGCCTCGCGGGTGGATCCTACGCCAGCAGCAGTTTTGCGGTCGTGGCCGGAGTCTGCGTTGACCATGGGGAATCCATTATCGTCATCAGAGGGCTTTCCCCAGCATTCCGGTGTTTCGCGATTCAAAATCTGACAATTCTGACGAGAAAAGGCCTCCGTAGTATTTGAAATCGCCTTTTGACACTTTTGGCAGAAAAAGGCTTCCGTAGTATCCGAAATCGCCTTTTGACATTTTTGGCAGAAAAAGGCTTCCGTAGTATTCGAAAACGCCTTTTGACATTTTTGGCAGCAAAAGGCCTCCGTAGTATTGGAAAGCTCCCTTATCTCCTTTGTCGGGGCGTGGGCCGCTGTTATCTCGTGGACGACTCGAGGAGTACGTTCCGCTGGGGCTTGGCGAGGTTTCAAAGCCCCTTGCGTGGCCCGGAGTTTGGCCAAGGACACGGCCTTTGTGCCCGATGGAGAATGAGACGGTGGTGGCTGTCCGGTGACGCCCGCCAAGGATGTCTGAGCGCCCAGGGGTCCGCAGAGAGGGGCCCTCCCCTTCGAAGTCGGGTAAGGCACCGGGTGTTGGGCTCTCGCGGGCTCCGCAATGAGCCCATTCAAGGTCGCTGCGCCCGCGCGACCGCGACTGCGCGAGTCAGTGAGCCGCGAGCCGCGTGTCGTTTTCCTGCACACTTTCGCGTAATGTCCCTTTAACGAGCACAAATGGCATATAGCGTCTCGTGCCGGACACACGACCCGGGCATGACGCGGCCCCCCACAGAAAAAGCATGCGGCCCCGCGCAAGGCATTGGGTCTGGTCGTAACGGCAGCCGTCAGGGCTGGGTCTTCCTCCGGAGCATCCCGGAGTTCAGCGAGCGGATCCGCGTCCTCGGCGGTGGCACTCTCCGGCCGGGCGTATAGTGTGGTGCCCGCCAAAAGGCGCGTGCGATCATAGGTGTTCGATTGCATCCGCGCTTCGGTGTAGACTGTCGCTTGCTCGAGCGCCGTAGCAAAGGTCAGGTCGGTCTTCTCCAAGAGTTTGAGCCTTAGTTCCTGGGAGGAGACCCCTGCAATGAAGGCATCTAAAAGACGATCATCCTGAGCCTGCGCGGGAGTCCGTGGCTCCCTGACGCTGTCCAGCAAAAGCTGCCGGAGCTCCTGGGCGTAGTGGTCCATCGCCTCGTTGGGTTGCTGGCGTCGCGTTTGCAACAAATAGCGTGCGTACACCGGGATTTTTTCCTTTATGTATAGCCGTTTGAGCTCGGCGATGGAGAGGTCGTACGTCGCGCATTGAGCGATAGCGTTGTACACCCGGTAGTCGATTTTTGCATGGAGAGTGGCTAGCTTCGCAGCAGCCGTCGGTGCGGTCTCAGGCTCATCAAAAAGATTCTGCAATTGTCGGAGCCAGTGCTTCAGCTGCAAGCCACCATCCGCGGCTTGCGGGTCGGCGCTGAAGATGGACACCGTCAGCGTCTTGTTGCCAGCCATGGATCTTAAATGCAATTAAGTGTTGTGGAAAACCAATCAGGTCCACACAACTTTAGTCCAATAGTTGGTTTAATTGCATTTAGATCATCACATCATCCTGTAAAGTAGAAATACACAATAAGTATACGATGCGACATCTCATGGGTCCATTCATATCATTCAATGCAAGCAAGCTGGATATTCTATACAGGCGTACCGTTAGCGAGGCTACCGATGTAACATGTCACAGGAGAAGTCTCTGGAGCACCGTTCGCAGCAGCGGGTCTTATAGTCACGCCCCTAGCGGTGTCAACGTGCAGCGAGCATCACCCCGGGTTCAGTACGAATACGATTTCACTACACTGATGATATTGACAAAATCAAGCCGTGATGTTGACCAGAAAGACGCAATAGGCAACTACGAATTCACCCTTACACCTCGCGCCTTGTTCGCACCAAACGGTGACCTGCTTCCTTGCCTTGACAAGTCAAAGTTAATCCATCTCCTTGTGAAACATGGAGACTTAGCTCCGGGTGACTTAGCTCCGACCTCAAGTCCTCAAGCTCAAGTCCATAACTCTGCAGCTATGAAAATAGCAGTAGTCGACGCCATGGTTCTTGTACAGAAATTGTCGACAAAACCAGCTGCAACAGTAACCGTTGAAGATCTCAGTGTCAGCTTTAATACCAGATTGATGTCACTGACAAGACATTTTGACGAAGTTATCCTCGTGTTTGATACTTACAAGGCCGATTCGTTGAAGCAAAGCACAAGACAAAAAAGACGAGGGGGGCACAATCCAGTCCAGTACCAAGTGAAGGACAATACCAAGATCCAACACATCACCATGAAGCGGTTCTTGTCACACGATCAGACAAAGTCAGATTTGGCAGAATATCTGGCTGAGAAAACGTTGGAGTACAACAGAGATGCCTCCAAGCTGATAATTATATGTGCAGCAGGAAAGGCCAAGAGTAACAAAGGCGTGCATTTTGAAGACAATAATCATGAGGAGGCAGACACTCTGATGATTCACCAAGCAGTGCTGGCAACTCGCCGCAATCCCAATGCAGAACAGCTTACCTTCTTCTCTCCTGATACGGATGTCCTGGTCTTGGTCATAGCTAACTATGATGTTCTGCTCAAAAACACTGCTGTCTCCCTTGTGTCGTGCCTTGTGCAAGTACAACCAATCTGGAACAATCTTGGCGTCGAAAAGGCCAAGGCATTGCCAGCATTCCACACATTCACAGGAGCAGACAATACTGGACGGTTTTCGCGAATAGGCAAAACAACATGGTTTGAAGCTTTCGTCAGAGCCGATAGTGACGTGATACAGGCCATGAGAATGCTCGGTGATGCTGCAGATGTGACCGCAGATCAGATGTCCAACTTGGCAAGATTTGTATGTGCAGTGTACGTACCAAAGGGAATATGTATCAACAGCATTCCGGAGTTGCGCTGGTACCTCTTCTGTAAACACATGACTGAAAGTCACAAGTTACCTCCAACGCTAGGGGCTCTAAATCAGCATGTTGATCGTGTACATCTTCAGGCAAGGGTATGGGCTCAGGCTACTATCGCACATCAAGTGTTCCTGGATCCACAGCAACATGGCTACTTCAAGGACAACGATGGGGAATTGAAACCACTAATGACAGATGTACCACCAGCACCGAAAGCAATACTTGAGATGGTCAGATGTCAGTGCAAAGGAGACTGCTCATCGAGACGGTGTTCGTGCCGTGCCAATGACTTGGCATGCACAGACTTGTGTTTGTGCAGCTCCGAATGTGAAAACGACGATGACTGTCAACCTGTTCTCTGCTCTGACGACAGTGATGAGGACATTTGAAAACCTATGAGGACAAAATGTTGATGAATGTTGACAAAGATAAAATTTCATCTATGGGAAATATTCTATGTTCAAATAAAAGTAATTATTACATGTATAATTATGGATTGTATAGCCTCATCTCTATATACTTACCTCTTGAATACATAAATCACCTGTTTAGGATATATGAGGGATGTGGTTTCATAATTATGATCCGTGTGCCACAATGTAGCGAAACATCACTCAATGTGGTATACATATTCAGAAAAAAACATGTTTCCTGAAAGTGGCCATCTTGAAAATCCGCTGTAGGCTGCCACCTGGTATCCCAGGGTAGGTGTAGATTATTTTAGATGGCTTCATGTGATTCCTCATCCCCAAAAATGTGGGTATAGGTGTTGGAATCAGCACTCTAGGTGGTTCGGATGTTGAGATATCGCGAAAAATAGGTTTCCGATGGTGGCCATTTTGAAAATCCAATATGGCCGCCAAAGAAAAATTTGCGCAAATGGAAACATGGTTTTTCGGATTCCTGGTGCTATCAGCTTTCCAAAAATGTATAGTTTTGCTAATCTCCACAAAAAAAGAACGAAATTACATAACAAACCTGACTATATTCTCTGCTTTTGTTTCATCATTATACATTGACTTCCTTTGACTATAACCGGGGTCAGCATTTGTTCCCGTTGACATATCAGGAATAAAACCTTCAACAGCTCCCTTACCCATTCTAACACTAAACGAATATAGTGTAAATTTCATCATTTCAGATGTAGCAGAGACATAATCAACCACTTCAACCTCTTGTGTTCCAATATACAGGCAGACACTGTCAAACATTTTCCAGAAGAAATCATTTACGAGTGTAGCATTAGTATTATTCGCAGCCTTAGTGAATTTAAATTTACACAGCAAGAAACTATCAACTATATTCAAGTAAGTTTGTTGATTATTTATTTCAAAACTTTTTGTTCCGTTTGAATTCCAGTCTGTTCTTGTTATAGCATTTACCTTAAAATAGTCTTCCTTTTTAGTGGAGTTTGAAATGATAATCGTATCATCCAAATCATAGATACTATCAATCGCTTCCATACTTGTATTTATATAGCATTAAAATTGTTGAAACCCTGACCCAAGTATTTTAATGATTTTTTGTCGTTCTTGTGAAGATAGTTGAGTTTTACCTTTTTTTATTTCTTTGATTGCTTGTAATTTATGAGACTCCTTTTGAGCATCTTTTATACTCTTTATAGCACCCGCAACTGAACCCACGGCAGAAGCAGTTGAACCAATTAGGTCTTTATGTTTAAGGATGGTTGAACCAATACCCATTAGAGTATCAATTATCCCATCTCCTTTATTTCAAAATTGATGACCTACACCTCGTTGTCTCTTAGGTTTATAGTATCCTCTCCCAAGAAACATACCTTCACCCTTATAGTATGGTGAAAGGTACATGCCCTCCCCTGTAATTATTTTATATTTTCCCAACTCGTGTTTTCTCACAATAACCATTATTTATTTATTGAAAAACTTCACGTAGGTGAATTCTGATGGATATAATTTCATCATTAAAGGATATCATACGATTATCTTGGTCGGTTATCCTAAAATTTACTCTGTATATGGTTTTTCCTGACACAGGTAAATAGACAAGATTATTTGGTTCCATATTAAATTTATAACCAATCGGGGTTGAGTATGCACTGAATGAAAATATTGTATTTGTTCTTATTCCATCGTTATAAGCACCATCAATCAAATCACAATGAATTAATACTGAATTTATACCGGAGGATATTTGGATAACCTTATCACTGTAAAACGTCCCGTTAGTTTCAATCTTTTTTGAAGAGAAACCCAATAGCTCTCTGAACGAATTTTCAATCGTGAAATCAACTTTATAATTATTTTTAAGCTTAATCGTTGATTTTGAAGTGTGTTTTTGAATATCTATTACCATATTTTTTGGTTCATCACCTTTTTCTTTCATAAGGCGAGAGACTTCTGAAGATATTTGAGAAATCTCGTAAGCTCCGGGTGAAACGGTTATAGTTTTATATCCACTTCCTGGATTATAACTAAACTTGTTGTTTTTCTCTGTGATATTAAAAAGCGTATTGTAAGTTTCCATTGACAACAAAGAAGCCTCATATTCTTTTGTGGGGTCAAGTTGTAGTGGGTAAGGGAATGAAGCTGTGTAATCGCTCGTTGTGAAATGAAAACTAAGAATTGTGCTTCTCATCTTATTTAATATCTAATAAAATATCTTTGTATTGACATTTATTAATTATTTTCATATTCATCAACTGATCTAAAATGGCTGAGGATTCATTAAAACAATTGTTGTTTCCAGCCTTCTTACTACCTAACAACAATAATAGCCTATTAACTAATTGTGATGGGTCATTTGGAAGAAAACTAACACCTGAACCAAGCTTACTTAAAGCATCAATAATATGTTTCTCCTTCTCATTCTTCTTACTTTTACCAGCAACAGAAACTCCATAATCAAGTGCATTTAGCAACTCAATATATACCCTATCTTCCTCTCTTTCCATATCAAGTGGTTCCTCAAAATATTTTGAACCGCTGAATCCGGGGTTTGTTAGAAGAAACATTAATCTTGGAGTTAATTTAACATTTGGTTGAGTAGAACTCAAGAACATCAATTCATCATTAAATATCAATACCTTTTCTTCCACAAGATGAAACACTGCTGGTTCTTCTGTTGGAATGAGACCTGCTCTGGTTTTTGAATCTGCCAAATATTCATTGTTTTGAAGAGCTTCCACTACATAATTAGGGGGTTGATTTACCTCCTCAAGTTTCTGAAATAATTCTTCATCATTATATTCTAATTTTCCAAGTTCTTGTTTTGTTATCTGACTAAAATCTTTGAGCATTTGAAGTTTTTTCGGAGTAAATTCTACCGTGGGAACTGTAGGGTGTTGAGTTTTTAAAAGCGGTTTAAAAATTTTCTCTTGTTTTCTTTCAAAGGCTTCTTCACCAGTTAGTTTCTGTCTCCGTTTCTTCTTTATCTCTTCCTGTTGTTTTACAACTTTTGAAACCAACTCTTGATGTTCTTTAAACTTTCTTGCTCTTTCTTCAGTATTCATTTTCTCTATTTATTTATTGAAAAATATCATTTAATGAATTGTAAAGGTCAATGGGAAAATTTTCCTTTTCTTCATCATTATAGTAAATGTGTTGAAATAAATCCTTTTCTTAAAATATTTCATCAAATTCTTTATTGGTATTAATACGAGTTGTTATTTCTTCTTCACTAATACTTGTATCTCTGCTTTTCATACGTTTGCGTTGAGTCTCCTCATCGATATCAAAACCGAATGATAAAATCTTAACTCCATCACCACACAAATGTTTAATAATTTGTCTCATTCCTTCAGGATTAGTTTCTAAAATCCCAAGACCATTAGATTTCACTTTATTTAACTCACTCTTACAATGTGAATATTTTGTAGAACCAAGAGAGACCTCCTCAAATATTTGGCCTTCGTTCCTCAATCGCATATGTTCCTCCATTGAAATGTAGAAATAATCTTTCCCTTCTACTTCTCCTGGTCGCTTTGCTCTGGTTGTAGTACTCACAAAACGAATCATAGGGTGTTTAAAAAAAAAACTTACAATCTTTTCATTTTTACGATTCAAGAGTTTAGATTTATGAAAGTTCTTTCCTGAAGCAGATTTACCCACAAGATTAATAATAATAGTTATCATTTATATATGTAATTATGTTTAAAATAAAAATACATCCTTTAATATCTCATCTTGTTTCACAACAATATATTTATATTTTCCAATCGTGTGTTTCATATAATTTTCAAATTCTTTTTTACTACATAACGTAGAGCAATTATCTCTCCAAAAATTATTTACATCTATTGAATTTAACTTAAATAAAATAAAAGTATTGGCATTGTTTCTTATTGAGCGTCGAGGGAGTTGAAAATATGACTGACTAAGATAAATACAATTACAAGAAGAATGTCTCCCTCTTGTATAGTAGCTGTCCATTACTGTTTGGTTTCTCTCATTAACACAATCATCAAAGATGACGAGGTTCTTTTTTGATTTATCTAAATCTTGAGGTGAAGGTATATCATCTGTATTATCACTGAGAATACAAGTTATGGGTTTTGGTTTCGATTTTGATTTCTGTGTATCACAAAATAATTGTATTATATCTTCAATATTATAATCATTTAGTTTGTTTTGAAGTTTAAATAAACCGATAATGTCTTCCTTTTTAAGACCTGCATTAAAACC
The DNA here is from genome assembly GCF_964187855.1 of Myxine glutinosa. Classification (NCBI taxonomy): domain Eukaryota; kingdom Metazoa; phylum Chordata; class Myxini; order Myxiniformes; family Myxinidae; genus Myxine; species Myxine glutinosa. Next base: position 51,828,718 of record NC_136269.1, on the reverse strand, counting down.
CTGTGAGAGTAGTTGATACTCGGGTTGAAAACTAGACTTTGTAAAAATTATTAAATTATCATAATCTAAAAAATTAGGACCAAGGAGCATCTTTAAAAGTAAACAGGTTTTTCCACATCCGCTTGAACCAACTATTAGACATCTCAATGAATTTGGAATGTTTTTATGGTTATTAAATTTTATCTTATTTTCCCAAACGGGTAAAAAATCATTCATTTATATATTTGAAAAACAAGTCATCTAACTTTTTTTGAGCTATTTTAGAAACTCTATATTTTATCCTGAGTTCGGGTTTAATTTCAAAATAATTCATTATTTTATTTATATAGTATCTTGTATTAACATTTCCATTAAAATTATTTTGAATAATAAATATCATTAAACCCTTATACATTTCCTCAATACAAATAGTCTCTTCCCTTGAAAGAAATGGTGTATTATCATCACAATACTTAACATTCATCTCTCTTATTAATCTTGTTAAGTAATTCATTTTTGGTTCTAATTTAAAAGAGTTATATATATATATATTTTATTTATTATCATTAATTAAAATTAAATCACAGAAAATACATTGTTTATATGAACCCTCATTATTAAGCCCTATTCTATCACAAGCCGGACAATTCTCTAATTTATCATATGGAGAGTCTGGAAATTCTAAATATCCTTCAGAACTTATCATATTTATATGGTAAATTTTTACTTAAACTAAACGCAAGTTTATTCATTAATAAATACAATGTTTCAAAGCACAAAAGACAAATTTCAATCAATCTCTACTTTGGTGGAAGATATAGAAAAATATGTCAAAGATGTTAAATTGAACAAAGATAAATATGGAAATTTTTGGGTAAAACCAGTTATGGAAAATAACATGAGCCCCTCTATTTCATTTAAAGGAAGAGCTCTAACTATACCTGGAAAGACATCCATTGAAGTAAATCTAACAAAAGTTTCTCCTCTACTTCTGGCAATTTATTCAAAGCTTGAAAAAGTGATCGATCGCGATACTTTGAAAAAGAATGATAAGACCATCAACAATACTCGTGGAGAAATTTGTATTTACTTTAATAATCCAAAGGGTGTAGATCTAATTAAATGAATGATGTTAATATTTCTGGTGAAATGTCATTTCGTTCTATGATAGTTAGAGATTATTTAAAGTTAACTTTTGATATTAAAAATGTAGAGATTGAATCTGTTAATGAAAGAAAGTATATAGATATTGATGGGAATATTTTTCCTGCTAATTAAATATGAGTCATTACAGCAGTGAAGATTTTACTATTTTATTGAACTCGGACGATAGTGATGATAGTATTTCATTGAACTCGGACGATGGTGATGATCGTATTTCATTGAACTCAGATGATAGTTATGATGCTAATAGTTTGTGCTCAAATGATAGTTATGAGAGTAGCTTTATTGATGACTGAGTATGATTCTGAGTATTCATGTGATAGTTATGACTCAGATGATTCTGAGTGAAAAAGTGTTTTAGTTTAAGTATAGTTTCATATATAAAAAGCCTGTAAAAAGGCACTTTCTTCTATAAGTGTTTTACTTTAAGCACAGTTTCATCTTTAAAAAAGCCTCTAAAAAGGTGTTTTACTTTAAGTATAATTTTGCTATATAAATATGATCAAAGCAACGTATTGCGACGTTTGTGAACAAGAATATAAACAATACAAAAGACACCTTAAAACTAACAAACACACATTTAATCTACTTCACCTACTATCTCCTATTCAGAAGGAAACAAAACACTGTTCTGCCTGTCATAAAAATATCCTCAAGAAAGGCTTCGAAATACATCTTAAAACAAATCAACATTTATCAAATTTTATCACAACTAAAAACTCTGATGGTGCATTCAAAGGACATATTAAAATAAGAGTCTTTAACTTCAAACCTCCTGAACCAGAGTCTATAGTTGATGCTGTAGAAATAGTTAAACCTGCTGTTCAAACGTTGATTGAAAAAACACTAAAAGAAATGAAACCACTTAAATTTTATATGGGAGTAAAATTAGAAATGACAAAGGACGAAGGAATTATAGATACACCATACATGAGAACTGAGCCACACTTTATATCTTCATATCAAGATTTTAAAACATCAGGAGTCTATGATGAACTTATTAAACAAGAGCAAGATGTGGATAATTCAATCGTAGGAAGTGGATTCAATATAGGAAAAATTATTTACATAGACATTCATATTCTTAAATCAGATCCTCTAAAAGCTTCTTCTTACATTGATTTACCCAGTGTTATCAAAAATAAAAAAGCAGTTATCAATATCAAAAATAAAGACAATAAATGTTTTCTCTGGTCTATTCTAGCACACTTACATCCTCCACATTTTCATGATGAAAGAGTATCTCATTATAAAAAATATGAGAATACATTAAATACGAAAGATCTAAAGTTTCCGATGACTTTAAATGATATTCCTAAATTTGAAAAGTTGAATAATTTATCAGTTAATGTTTATGGTCTAACAGAAACAAACAACATTCAGGTTTTAAAGCTTTCTGACAATTGTAAACAAACTCATATTAATCTTCTATATTTTAATTCAGACGAAAATTCACATTATACATACATCAAAGATATTACAAAATTAATAAAACCACAAGTATGTAAAAGAACAAATAAAATATATATTTGTATGCGTTGTCTTAACTTCTTCCATACACAAGAAAGATTAGATAAAAATTCAAATTATTGTGGTGAACATAAATCAACGGTAATCAACATGCCTAAAAAAGGCTCAAATATCACATTCAAAGATGAAAAGAAAACAATAGAACATCCATTTGTTATATATGCTGATTTTGAAAGTATTTTAGAAAAAATTGATACTGCTTCTCCAGATCCAAAAGAATCATACACAAATAAATATCAAAAACATACTCCTTGTGGTTTTTGTTATTATATAAAATCATCCGTTGGTGATGAATATAACAAGTTAGAGGTGTATAGAGGCTCAAATACCCCAGAGGAGTTTGTGAAACGACTAGAAAAAGACTGTCCGATTAACCAAGATAATGAGAGAAACCAATAAACCAATGTCCTTAACAAGTAAAGAAAAAAGAGAATTTAGACAGCCAAAGGTTGACTGTCATATTTGTGAGAAGAAAATTGGTAAAGGTCTAAAGGTTAGAGACCATTGTCATCTCACTGGTAAATATAGAGGTCCGGCTCATCAAAGTTGTAATATTAATTATCAACTCCCCTCTTTCATTCCTGTCTTTCTTCATAACAACGCTCATTATGATACACATCTATTTATCAAGGAACTCTCAAAGACTTCTGGAAGTATCTCAGCAATTCCAAACACGGATCAGAAATACATTTCATTCACAAAAACAATTCACACATCTCCTATTACTCATATCAGATTTCTTGATACATTTAAATTCATGGCAAGTCCATTGGCTAACTTGGTTCAAAATCTAAAAGAGTTTCCATGTCTTTCAGAGTATTTTTTAGATAAAGATTTTCTAACACAAAAGGGAATTTACCCCTATGACTATATGGACTCATTTGAGAGATTCAATGAAACACAACTTCCTTCAAAAGAAAATTTCTATAACAAATTAAACAACAGTAATATATCTGATAAAGATTATGTACATGCACAAAATGTTTGGGAAAAATATAACATCAAGAATCTTGGCGAGTATCACGATTTGTATCTCAAACCTGATGTGCTTTTATTGGCCGATGTATTTGAAGCCTTTAGATCTGTTTGTCGCACTGGATATGGATTGGATCCTGCTCACTACTACACAGCACCTGGATTGGCCTGGAGTGCGATGTTGAAAATGACAAAACAAGATTTGGATTTGATAACCAATGTTGATATGCTTTTGATGATTGAAAAGGCAAAAAGAGGTGGAATTTCACAAGTCTGCTCGAGTAGATACGCAAAAGCAAATAACAAATATCTTCCAAATTATGATCCAACGAAAGAGAGTTCTTACTTGATGTACTATGACGCGAACAACCTGTATGGCTGGGCAATGTCTCAGGCTCTTCCTTATGGAAAACTTAGATGGGTAAAGGAAAAAGACTACAAAAACGTTTTACAAGATGTATGTATCTCTACACAAAAAGAATTGGATGAAGAAAAAGTTGGTTATTATTTTGAAGTTGATTTGAAATATCCAGAGGAACTCCATAACCTACACAAAGATCTCCCATTTGCTTGTGAGAAAGAAAGTCCAAAGAAAGAATGGTTGAGTGATTATCAATGATCGTTTGATATAGGTGAATCAACAGAAAAATTACTTACTACATTATATAACAAGAAAAATTATGTTCTACACCAAAGAAATTTGCGACAATATTTATCAAAAGGTCTAAGAGTAGAGAAGATCCATAGGGTTCTAAAGTTCAATCGAAGTCATTGGTTAAAGGGGTACATTGATTTTAATACACAAAGAAGAACAGAGTCAAAAACAGATTTTGAGAAAGACTTTTATAAATTGATGAATAATGCGGTCTTTGGTAAGACTATGGAGAATGTGAGGAAAAGACAAAATATCAGACTATCAACATCTTGGGAACAAGCATCAAAATTAATTAATAGACCGAGTTTTACTCGAGCTGAGGTCTTTACTGAGAACTTTTGTGTGATCCATTTGATTAAAGAGAGTATTGAAATGGACAAACCTATTTATATTGGAACATCAATTCTTGATTTATCAAAGTCATTAATGTATGATTACTTTTATAATAACTTGAGGAAGAAATATCAAAATGATGTTAATCTACTTTATATGGATACAGATAGTTTTATTTTGAAAATTAATACCAACGATGTTTATTCAGACATGAAAAGAGACATTAATATCTATGACACGAGTAATTACAGTCCAGAGAGTGAGTTGTTCTCTTCTAAAAATAAAAAGGTGATTGGAAAGTTCAAGGGTGAATTAGGAGGAAATGTTATGAGTGAATTTGTGGGATTGAGGTCAAAGGCTTATGCTTATAAATACATTGTGAATAACGTTGAAAAGACTGATAAGAAGTTAAAAGGTGTAAAGAAAAATGTTATTAAAGAAACAATAAACTTTAAGGATTATTATAACTGTTTAACAACAAAGAAAGAAGAGTTTAGAAAGATTAATGGAATAAGAAGTTATAAACATCAATTATATTCAGAAGAGATAAATAAGAAAGCATTAGGAGCTTTTGATGATAAGAGGTTTATTTTAGAAAATGGAATTGATAGTCTCCCTTATGGTTATATAAGTATATAAGTGATAAGATATATATAAGTGATAAGATATATGCATAAGTGATAAGATATATGCATAAGTGATAAGATATATAATTATATATAAGTGATAAGATATATAAGTGATAAAATATATGTGATAAGTTAAAAAGGGGGGTTGGGGATTTTAACGGGCTACCGCCGCCTTTTTTACTATTATATAAATGATAGAACCAAGTATCAACCAGACTAAAGAGTGGAGGTGTAATCAACCTTGGTATATAAATGGAAAACATAATGAATGTGAAAAATATCAAATAGGTATAATTGAAAAGGCAACTGGTAAAAAAGTTCACAAAACAAATAAGAGAATTAATTTAAATACCGGTGAGTTGGGTAAAAAAGATAAAAATATTTTTGAGTGGACGGAAAACTTTGATGGTTGTCAGGAAAATATATACTTTAATTTAAAAATGGTATGTGGGAGAGGAGGCGCTCAGACAAGAACATTGAGGGAGGTTTATCATTTTATTTTAGCTCAGTTAAAATATCTTGATAAAGAACCAAACTCAAACATATTTTTTGTTAATGTATTAGACGGTGAGGAGAGTTGTAGGAGAATTAAATTATTTCCCACACATAAACAAATATTTGTAGGGTCGTTGTTTGAGTGGGTCAAAGATGATTCACCAGATGATATTAAGAGTAAAAGGTTAAAAGGTCTATAAGGTCAGAAGAATCACAGGTTCACACAGAAGGACCATTGTTTAAGTGGTCTAATGAATAAGGATAACATGTCAAAAGGTTAGAAGGTTCGTAAAGAACAGGATGAGAGAAATAGAGGTGCTTAGGGGCAATGAGGGAGGGGAAAAATTAACATGTAAGTGAATGGGGATTTGGGGTGTCCCAGAACCAACATTATTACACAACTCCCCTTTAAGGGTCTTGTGGATCTTCGGTGGCTTTTCAGTCTTTTCGGTCTTTTCGGTCTTCAGGGTGTTTTTGGTCTTTTTGGTCTTTGGTGTCTTTTCAGTCTTCGGGGTCTTTTTGGTCTTTTGGGTGTTTTGGTCTTCAGGGTGTTTAAGGGTATTTGGGGTATTTTGGGTCTCCGCGGTCTCTTCAGTGTTCAAGGTCCTTTGGGTTTTTTTGGGGTCTTCAGGATATTTTGGGTCTTGGGTTCCCCTTTCCCCGGGGTCTTTTCAATATTTTAGGTGTTTGGGGTGTTTTTGGTCTTTTCAGTATTTGGGGTCTTTTGTGTCTTCGGGGTATTTTGGGGTATTTATGGTCCTTGGGATATTTTGGGTTCTCGGGGTCTTCTCGGTATTTTGAGTCCTCGGGGGGCAGGGGGGGGGGGTATGGGGGGAGGGGGTCTTTTGGGTCTGCTGGGTACTTTAGGTTAAGTATTTCAGGTTACATTTGTGGGTGGAATCAGGTCAGTTGTCCAACCAAAGGGTGAAGCCCACACCCCTTTTCCCCATGACCCATCCCATCACAATCCCCCATCAGCCATCAACCAATGGATGAAGTGTGGACATACATACATATATACATATACAGTCACGTGAAAAAATAAGGACACCCCATGTAAAGTTTTGACTTTTTCAACATATTTCAACATACAGCTATTTGATCTTCATTTCAACAATATTGATAGTTAAAAAAAACAAACCAAAAAAAACCTTTAGAGGCCATTTCCCCCCGCAAAGCGGGGGTTGGCCTTTTTTGGGCACCGTGGTTGTTGTTGTTTTTGTTGGTCCCCTTTTTGAAGCAATGTTTTACGGCCAGATGCCCTTCCTGCCGCCAACCCTTTTTGTCGCCTTTTACGACAAGGAGGGAATTACCAGTGAACTGGTACTCAATTAGCCGACCTCGGAAGGATGACAGGCTGAGTCAACCCCCCTGGCGTTAATTCAGCGATCGACCGGGATTCAAACCCAGGATCCTAGAATCCTAAGCCGGCACCCTAGCCGCTAGCCCAACAACAGGCAACAATATTGATAGATAAAGGTGATATAATACAACAAATATCATGAAACATTTACATTTTGTAGTCCATTGTATAATTTAAATAAACATAAATGCAAATTTTGCATGTGGAAAAAGTAAGTACACCCCCACATTTATCACTCCTTCAAATACCTAAAATTAGAATCAGGTACACCAGCTCAGGTGCAAATGATTAGAACATCGTTAGAGAGGATGTTGGATGAACCTGTCTTATTTAAACTTCAGACATTTAGTTTGGTTTGCTCTTTGTTGTTGAAGTGTGCGGCGTCACCATGCCGAGATCAAAAGAGCTCTCTGAGGCCTTCAGAAAGAAGGTTATGGATGCCTACGAGTCTGGGAAGGGATTTAAAAAGATCTCCAAACAATTTGAAATCAATCATTCGACTGTGTGGAAAATCATCTACAAGTGGAGAAGATTACAAACAACTGCCAACTTGTTCAGGCCAGGCCGCCCCAGCAAGTTCAGCCCGATAGAAGACCGCAAGATGCTGAAAGAAGTCTCTAAGAACCCCAGAATGTCATCACGGGACCTACAGGTAGCTCTTGCCACTGTTGATGTCAAAGTGCACGAGTCTACCATTAGAAAGAGGCTGCACACATTTGATCTACATGGGAGGTGTGCCAGGAGGAAAGCTTTGCTGTCCAGAAAGAACATCAGGGCAAGACTAAAGTTTGCCAATGAACACCTAGGCAAAGACCAGCACTTCTGGAACAATGTGCTCTGGACAGATGTGTCAAAGGTAGAGCTATTTGGCCACAGTACCAGAAGACATGTTTGGCGAAAACCAAAGACAGCATTTGAGCACAAGAACCTGATACCAACTGTTAAGCATGGTGGTGGAAATATTATGGTTTGGGGCAGCTTTGCTGCATCAGGGCCTGGGCAGCTCACCATCATAGAATCCACTATGAATTCTTCATTGTACCAGAGGGTGCTTGAGGATAATGTGAGGCCATCTGTCGGAAAGTTGAAGCTCAACCGAAGGTGGACCTTGCAACATGACAATGACCCTAAACATACCAGTAAATCCACCAAGGAATGGCTGAAAAGAAAGAAATGGAGGGTTCTGGAATGGCCAAGTCAAAGCCCGGATCTAAATCCCATCGAGATGTTGTGGGGGGATTTGAAACGAGCTGTGCATGCAAGAAACCCCTCAAACATCGCACAGCTGAAATAATTCTGCATGGAGGAGTGAGCAAAAATTTCTCCCAGTCGATGTCAGAGACTGGTAGACAGTTATAAGAAATGCCTACTTGAGGTTGTCGATGTCAGAGACTGGTAGACAGTTATAAAAAATGCCTACTTGAGGTTGTTTCTGCCAAAGGGGGCAATACCACCTTTAAGAGCCAAGGGTGTACTGACTTTTTCCACATGCGAAATTTGGATTTGTTTATTTAAATTATACAATGGACTACAAAATGTAAATGTTTCATGATATTTGTTATATTATATCACCTTTATCTCTCAATATTGTTGAAATGAAGAACAAAAAAACAAACAAAAAAAAAAATAGCTGTATGTTGAAATATGCTGAAAAAGTCAAAACTTTACTTGGGGTGTACTTACTTTTTCACGTGACTGTATATTGTTACGGATTCGTCACTTCCGTTGTTGTCGTTTTCATCCACTGTAAACATTTTTGATTCCATGTACTATTATTGTTGTCGTTTGAGGGAAATAGAGATTACTATTTTCAAAAGGTAAAAAGTTAATGTTTTAAATGAAACCGGAACCGGACGACGACGAAGAGGAAGAGGAGGAATAAAAAGGCGGAGCGAGTGAGTTGGACAAGAAGCCGAGTTGCTTTGAGGTCTGGAGTGAACGTTGGCAAACGAGAGTCACGAGTGAACTTTGGGTTTCCCGGGAAGGGGATTCCTGCGACAGAGTTGTTATCGCTGTGACAGAACAACCTGCGTGTCAGGTTTTGCGGTCGATTCCGAAGAGAATCGTTGGAGTGCTGTTACGCCACGAGAACGGGCCGTCGGCCATTTTCACTCGTGCGCTTTGCGCATCGCTCAAGGTTTTTCACTTTGTTTCAACCATTTTAACCGCATTGAGACGTTAATCTGGTGTGGGTGTGTCACGTGACTTTTGAGTGGGAAATCTGCAGTTCGCCGATTTGGAGCGGTGGAACGTCCATACCCGAGGGTGTGATTTCCCAGTCGCCTTGAGGGCCGCTTTGCGCAGCTTTGGCAGCGGGACTGTGACTGTCATCCGAACGGGATTCTGGTCTCGATTGGACATCGTTCTGACGATCACTGGAGCGGATCGACTTTGGCTTGATGCCGGAATAGAGACATTGGGGAATGTTCTTCTTTTCGCTCACTTGGAGCACAGTGAGTTATATTGTACGAACCTGATGGTATCATCATAGGAAATATATATTAGTTGTACAATTGATTACTATTGTTGGACTGTTATTCTTGTGTGATCTTAATACAATACTTGTTTGTTGGTAACAATTGGTGTTGTTTCACCATTGGTCTTTGACACACAGAATAACACATCTTTCTGCCGTGACTCCTCCCGGGGCTCGGAGGTACACCGTGACCGGGGTTTGGGGAGGAGCACGTAACAATATATATACATACATACATACATACATACATACATACATACATACATACAGTCACGTGAAAAAGTAAGTACACCCCATGTAAAGTTTTGACTTTTTCAACATATTTCAACATATAGCTATTTGTTCTTCATTTCAACAATATTGACAGATAAAGGTGATATAATATAACAAATATCATGAAACATTTACATTTTGTAGTCCATTGTATAATTTAAAAAACATAAATGCAAATGTCACATGTGGAAAAAGTAAGTACACCCTTGGCTCTAATAGGTGGTATTGCCCCCTTTGGCAGAAACAACCTCAAGTAGGCGTTTCTTTTAACTGTCTACCACTCTACCAGTCTCTGACATCGAATGGGAGAAATTTTTGCCCACTCCTCCATGCAGAAATATTTGAGCTGTGTGATGTTTGAGGGGTTTCTTGCATGCACAGCTCGTTTCAAATCCCCCCACAACATCTCGATGGGATTTAGATCCGGGCTTTGACTTGGCCATTCCAGAACCCTCCATTTCTTTCTTTTCAGCCATTCCTTGGCGGATTTACTGGTATGTTTAGGGTCATTGTCATGTTGCAAGGTCCACCTTCGGTTGAGCTTCAACTTTCCGACAGATGGCCTCACATTATCCTCAAGCACCCTCTGGTACAATGAAGAATTCATAGTGGATTATATGATGCTGAGCTGCCCAGGCCGTGATGCAGCAAAGCCGCCCCAAACCATAATATTTCCACCACCATGCTTTACAGTTGGTATCAGGTTCTTGTGGTCAAATGCTGTCTTTGGTTTTCGCCAAATATGTCTTCTGGTACTGTGGCCAAATAGCTCTACCTTTGACTCATCTGTCCAGAGCACATTGTTCCAGAAGTGCTGGTCTTTGCCTGATGTTCATTGGCAAACTTATGTCTTTCCCTGATGTTCTTTCTGGACAGCAAAAGTTTCCTCCTGGCACACCTCCCATGTAGATCAAATTTGTGCAGCCTCTTTCTAATGGTGGACTCATGCACTTTGACATCAACAGTGGCAAGAGCTACCTGTGGGTACCGTGATGACATTCTGGGGTTCTTAGAGACTTCTTTCAGCATCTTGCTGTCTGCTCTCGGGCTGAACTTGCTGGGGCAGCCTGGCCTGAACAAGTTGGCAGTTGTTTGGAATCTTCTCCACTTGTCGATGATCTTCCCGACAGTCGAATGATTGATTTCAAATTGTTTGGAGATCTTTATAAATCCCTTCCCAGACTCGTGGGCATCTATAACCTTCTTTCTGAAGGCGTCAGAGAGCGCTTTTGATCTAGGCATGGTGACGCCGCACACTTCAACAACAAAGAACAAACCAAACTAAATGTCTGAGGTTTAAATAAGACAGGTTCCTCCAAGATCCTCTCTAACAATGTTCTAATCATTTGCACCTGAGCTGGTGCACCTGATTCTAATTTTAGGTATTTGAAGTAGTGATAAATGTTGGGGTGTACTTACTTTTTCCACATGCGAAATTTGCATTTATGTGAATTTAAATTATCCATTGGACTACAAAATGTAAATATTTCATGATATTTGTTATATTATATCACCTTTATCTATCAATATTGTTGAAATGAAGATCAAATAGCTGTATGTTGAAATATGTTGCAAAAGTGAAAACTTTACATGAGGTGTACTTACTTTTTCACGTGACTGTACACACACTGGCTCCATTATATATACTAGGACGTGCCCGTACGTGGGTGCCCGTTCCGTGGCCAAAAAAAAAAAAAAAAAAATTTCCAAATTTAAATCAAGTGTACCTCCCTGTCTTTGCTAGCCATGACATTCGATGCCATTGACCATTGCCACTCCTACGCCACGGTGAGGCGACAGGGTAGGATTTGTAGGAGACCTGAAAGTGCAGTGTCAGTATGTATTCCATGTTCGAATTGTATTAGTTTTAAAATAGTTTAAAAAAAAAAAGGTTTGCAAAGCATATCAGCAAATTGAAACAGAATTGAAACAGAGCAGAATTCGTTATTATTATTATATCTATTACTACAAATTATTACAAATTATTACATTACAAATGTTATTCGTTAATGTTAATTCCCTGCCATCACCCTCTGCCATCACCCTCTGCCATCACCCTCTGCCATCACCCTCTGCCATCACCCTCTGCCATCACCCTCTGCCATCACCCTTCCATCACCCTGCCATCACCCTCCCATCACCCTGCCATCACCCTGCCATCACCCAGCCCCATCACCCTGCCCCATCACCCTCCCATCTCCCCCCCATCACCCTCCCATCACCCTCCCATCACCCTGCCATCTCCCTCCCACCACCCTCTGCCACCACCCTTTGCCATCACCCTCTGCCATCACCCTCTGCAATATAAGATGGCCGGATTTTCTTGAAGGGACTTCCGGTGGTTGGTTTTTGGAGGGTGAGGACGGGACGGAAGTGACGCCTGGGGGTGATTAAACGCTCGGTGTGTCCTGCGCTCGCTTTGGAGTAATTGATGCTGTTTGATTGGGGATTGAACTCACTCACTGCCCTTGGAAGAAACCCGCCTCCTGGTCCTTTGGTTAATCTATTTATATGTAACACTCACGAACATTAATCAGGTGTTATATTATTAATACTGTTATTATTACCATCATTATTGGGTTCATAATTTGACTGCTCGATACAATTTCTGAAAATACGATAATTTTGAGGTTCCAATGCGATAATTTCACTTTTCAGATCCTAATACATTCCTATAAGGGTTTGAGCAGAAGAAGGTCATTTTTGGCATTATGTATTAATTTGTTCGTTTTTTATTTGATCCACCACGCGGTGACCCGGGTTGCCCCGTGATTTTTGACCATTTTGCATAATTAATTAATTAATTTTAGGGGGAGTGTAACCCGGGTTCGCGTGATAGGAAAATCCTTTGTGTACCCACACTTTTTGGCAAGAACAAGCACGTTTCCATGCAATACACGTGCGCGTGCCATGATTATTGATTGATCACTCAGTTCAGTACGACGTCGTGCATTGTCTATAATTATACTGGGGCCGGTCTACGCTGGTACAGTCGTGTACGCAACCTATTGGATCGCCAGTATTGGCATTATTTTCCCGGTTTATTTTGATTGTTGAATTTGGTATCACATCTAAACAAACTTTATTGAAGAACTGCATGCCCAGTGTGGATGTTCCGGGTCATTTTAGCCTTCACGAGAGAACGGGTTACTGTTAAATGGCCCTGATTTGAGAATTGCCGTATCTCACGAGGTAACCCGGGTTAATCAATATGGCGGCGTCATGGCGTAACCCATATATGCACCGTGTGGTGGATCATTTGTGTTTGGGAGTTTCAGGTGCAGTAGATTAGCGCTGAAGGACTCGCTATGCATTGTGGGCCCTTGCACGTGACGCCTTAAATTAAATCAGCTTTGAAGGGGGAGGGAGGGATAAGTGATAAGTGGTGTGTTAACTTAAGCTGACAGCGGTTTCGTTGAAATCCGTTAACAGTTTATACACAGAAGTTGGTGACTTCTGTGGTTTCTAATAAAAACGTTTATATGCAAGACCTTTCACATATACTTCAAATAAAGGGTTAAAGCGCGGCGTTACGCACGCTGCTTGCGAGCAAGGAGGAAGCGGACAAGCGGTAACTTATAAGCGTCTTTATTTCAGGAGCTCACTGTAACACTGGCGCGCTCCGGGCTGCGCGCCCGGTGTATATCATGAGGCCACGCCTACCCCTCGGGCGTGGCCACCGCCCACTTGGTGCGCGGAATGATGTCACCACGCCAGTGGGCTTTTGTGTCCGCCACATGCGCCCCCCCAGAATTCCCACGCACCTGGAGGGCCAGTTTGCGGGGCAGACGAATGACCCGGCCGAAGCGCCCCATGGCGATCGGCGGCGTCCGGGGTGCAGGGATGCCAGGTGGGATGCCCCTGGCTGCCCCTGGGATGGGTGCAGGACCGGGGGGTGGCGTGGCGGCGGGGCTGGGCGGTGCTGGGGGTCCGCCCGCAGGGGGGTGGCCCCGACGTGGGGGTCGGGCCACTGGCGGTGGATGGTCCACGTCGAGGTGGGCCGGCTTGAGGCGGTCTACCGAAACGCGGTCAGGAGTACCGCCGATGTCCAGGGTGAAGTGCTTCGCCCCGGTCTCCAGCACGCGGAAAGGCCCATCGTACGGGGGCCGCAGTGGTGTCCGGTGGGCATCGTGGCGGACGAAGACGTACTCCGCCTTTGCCACCGCCAGCTTCGTCGGCTCGAGGCGGCGTGCCCGGGCGTAGACTGGTGGCCCGACGGTGGGGATGTGATGGGCCACCCCGTGCTTGACGGCCCCCGCCGAGAAGGTGGGCCGCGTGAGGGCCGGGAAGCCGGCGAGGAGGCGGGTGAATGCGTCCGCTGCCAGAAGCGTACAGACCAACGTGGCCGGAACCGAACCGTTCGGCAAGCCGCTTGGCAAGCCGCTCGTTGAGCTGGGCAACGCACAAGCGAGCGAGCTGAACGTCTCGGCCTGGACAAGACGTCTGCGCTTGACGTCGACCAGGAGCCCATTAGCGCACAGGAAGTCCGCGCCAAGCAGTGCCATGGGCACGTCGGCGGTGACGAACGTCCATCGGAAAACCTGCCCTCCGAACCGCAGAGAGAGGCAGCGTTTTCCGTACGTACGGATGGGCGTCCCGTTCGCGGCAAGCAGCGCGAGGCCCCCACCCACGGCGTGCTTGTCTGACGTGCCGGCGGGAACGACACTCACCTGTGCTCCCGTGTCGCACAGGTAACGGCGCCCGGAGAAGGTGTCCGTTATGAACAGCAGGCTGCTCGAACGGCCGGCGCTCATCGCCACTATTGAGCGCCGGCCCGGGTGTTTCCCGACCTGTTGAAGGAGCATGGCGGATGACACTGCCGAGCTTCGTGGCCGAACTTGGCGTGGAACCAGCACCAGGTGGTGGAGCTGGAGGAGCGCGGCTGGCTCCGCCAGGCCGGTGGAGTTGGCGGGTTTCCCCGCGGTGGCGGTTTTCATCGCGGCGGTGGGCAGGGCGTGGCGGCGGTCACGAGGTGCGTATCAGCATGCTGCGTATGCTGTATAAGCTGATGCTGTGGAACAGCAGCATCAGCAGCATCAGCCTCGAGGGCCGTGACGGCCACGCCGACTCTCGCCCAAGTGTCCGAAGCGGCGAAGTACCTGTCCGCCTCGGCTGCCAATGCTCGGGGTTCCGTTAGCCGGTCCCGGCCAACGCGAGGCGAACCTGCGCTGGAAGTTGGCGATGGAAAAGCGCCCGGAATAGAGAACCGGGGGCTTCGTCGCCCAACAGTGACAGCATATGGTCCATTCGGACCGACGGGCGCGTGTCACCGAGCTCGGGGAGATCCAGGAGGCAGTCGGCCCGTGCGTCGTCCGTGAGGCCGAACGTGGCTAGGAGTAGCCGCTTGAGTGCCTCGTACTTGTGGCCGTCCGGTGGGTGGCGAAGGACGGACACAACTCGAGCGGCCGTGCCGGGCCCGAGGGAGGCGACGACGTGGCAATAGCGCGTGTCATCGCCGGTGAGGCGCCGAAGCTGAAATTGGGCTTCGGCCTGGACGAACCAGACTTCGGCCTGAGCCTCCCAAAATTCGGGAAGTTTGATGAAGTTGGCCATGGCAATGGCGTCGCGTGTGGAAGGATCGCTCCGGCAGATCCAACGTCGAGGGTGTCACCAGTAAAGCGCAGCGTTACGCGCGCTGCTTGCGAGCAAGGAGGAAGCGGACAAGCGGTAACTTATAAGCGTCTTTATTTCAGGAGCTCACTGTAACACTGGCGCGCTCCGGGCTGCGCGCCCGGTGTATATAATGAGGCCACGCCTACCCCTCGGGCGTGGCCACCGCCCACTTGGTGCGCGGAATGATGTCACCACGCCAGTGGGCTTTTGTGTCCGCCACAGGGTAATACATGTTTTGGATAACTATGACCTTTCATATATGCTTCAAATAAAGGGTAATACATGTTTTGGATAACTATGACCTTTCATATATGCTTTAAATAAAGGCGAATACATGTTTTGGATAACTATGACCTTTCATATATGCTTCAAATAAAGGGTAATCCATGTTTTGGATAACTATGACCTTTCATATATGCTTCAAATAAAGGCGAATACATGTTTTGGATAACTATGACCTTTCATATATGCTTCAAATAAAGGCTAATACATGTTTTGGATAACTATGACCTTTCACATATACTTCAAATAAAGGGTAATACATGTTTTGGATAACTATGACCTTTCATATGTGCTTCAAATAAAGGGTAATACATGTTTTGGATAACTATGACCTTTCATATATGCTTCAAATAAAGGCGAATACATGTTTTGGATAACTATGACCTTTCATATATGCTTCAAATAAAGGGTAATACATGTTTTGGATAACTATGACCTTCCATATATGCTTCAAATAAAGGCGAATACATGTTTTGGATAACTATGACCTTTCATATATGCTTCAAGTAAAGGGTAATACATGTTTTGGATAACTATGACCTTTCATATATGCTTCAAATAAAGGCGAATACATGTTTTGGATAACTATGACCTTTCATATATGCTTCAAATAAAGGCTAATACATGTTTTGGATAACTATGACCTTTCATATATGCTTCAAATAAAGGGTAATACATGTTTTGGATAACTATGACCTTTCATATATGCTTCAAATAAAGGGTAATACATGTTTTGGATAACTATGACCTTTCATATATGCTTCAAATAAAGGGTAATACATGTTTTGGATAACTATGACCGTTCATATATGCTTCAAATAAAGGGTAATACATGTTTTGGATAACTATGACCTTTCATATACGCTTCAAATAAAGGGTAATACATGTTTTGGATAACTATGACCTTTCATTATGCTTCAAATAAAGGGTAATACATGTTTTGGATAACTATGACCTTTCATATATGCTTCAAATAAAGGGTAATACATGTTTTGGATAACTATGACCTTTCATATATGCTTGAAATAAAGGCTAATACATGTTTTGGATAACTATGACCTTTCATATATGCTTCAAATAAAGGGTAATGCATGTTTTGGATAACTATGACCTTTCATATATGCTTCAAATAAAGGGTAATACATGTTTTGGATAACTATGACCTTTCATATATGCTTCAAATAAAGGGTAATACATGTTTTGGATAACTATGACCTTTCATATATGCTTCAAATAAAGGGTAATGCATGTTTTGGATAACTATGACCTTTCATATATGCTTCTAGTAAAGGGTAATACATGTTTTGGATAACTATGACCTTTCATATATGCTTCAAATAAAGGGTAATACATGTTTTGGATAACTATGACCTTTCATATATGCTTCAAATAAAGGGTAATACATGTTTTGGATAACTATGACCTTTCATATATGCTTCAATTAAAGGGTAATATATGTTTTGGATAACTATGACCTTTCATATATGCTTCAAATAAAGGGTAATACATGTTTTGGATAACTATGACCTTTCATATATGCTTCTAGTAAAGGGTAATACATGTTTTGGATAAGGGGAAAGTTTAAACATTTTTAACAACGTGATCACGTGATGACGAACAACGTGATCGAAGAACGAACGAACAAATAATAACAACGAATAAACGAATAAGAACAGAGAAGGAAAAAAAATGTTTTTTTTTTTTTTTTGAGTTGAGATTTTAAACAAGGAATTATGGGGTGAAAGACTGGGACAAAAACAGAGAACGAAAGTAATTGCAGCGCAATCGACGAACCGCTGAGAGAAAAACAAAGCCTCAAGGTCAGACACGGTAGCCTACTAGTACTAGGCCTCAGAATAACTGACACGAATTAACCGATGATTTTGTATACATGTATGAAAAATTAACACCGAGAATCTTACTAAAGACACACTATAGGTACACACACCGAAAGATCGATACAGTTTCGACAAAAACACAATTGTGAAAAAACTACTTAACTTCGAAAGCGTGAGCGCATGGACGGCTTCAAATCCAGCGTCAAAATGGCGGTCTATGTCCCATAATTTGTTTTTTCCTTTATTTCCAACACTCATTTAGTTTGTCGAAGGCTCTTACCTTCCCCCACCCTCCTTTGGCCCATCGGAAGTAGTTTCTCACCAAAGCGATCCCAGAGCTGGGATCATCTGTTTGTTGGGATCATGATAATGTGGGATCATGATCATGTTTGCCTCTAAATCTTGCGTCCCAAACCCATCCCTCTCTGTACCCACCGTACCCAGTCGTACCCAGCTGCTCCTGGACTCCGTGTCCTTTCCTCCTGACAAGGTGGAAAAGTTTCTGTCAACCCTCGACTCTGATTCTGCAACTGGACCTGACGGCATCAGCCCACGGGTCCTAAAATCCTGTTCTTCCGCTCTTTCACTCCCTCTCTCTGTTCTCTTCACCCTCTCTTTTGCTCAAGGTCAACTGCCATCTGCTTGGAAATCAGCCAACATCACCGCTTTGCACAAAAAGGTGCAAAAACATATCCTAGCAACTACAGACCAATCAGCCTTCTCCCAATTATCAGCAAAGTGATGGAATCCATCATTGCTTCGGATATGAAATCTTTCCTCTTCTCCAATGGCTTGATCTCTGATCATCAATTTGGTTTCAGACCAGGTCACTCTACTCTGGACATGCTGCTTCTGCTGTCTCAACAATGCATGGAGGTCCTCAATGCCAAACAGGAAATTAGAGCTGTCTCCCTCGACATATCACGTGCCTTCGATACGGTCTGGCACCCCGCTCTGCTCACCAAACTCTCCTCCTTTGGTATCCATGGAAATCTCCACGCATGGCTGGCGGACTTCCTCTCTCGTCGTAGTCAACGTGTGGCCCTGAATGGGTTTCTCTCATCTCCTCATCCTGTTCAGGCAGTGTTCTGGGCCCTGTGCTTTTTCTGGTCTTCATCAATGATCTCTCTGACTCTCTTGAAAATCCTCTCTGTCTCTTTGCTGATGACTCCACTCTCTGCCGCTCCATTCCTCATCCATCAGATCGGCAGTCTGCAGCCTCCTCACTCTCTGCAGACCTGGACAAAATCACAGACTGGGCAAACAAGTGGAACATGTCTTTCAATCCTGACAAATCTCACACTCTTACGATGTCAATCCAAAAAGACCGACTGGACAACCCTCCCATCTACTTTCTGAATAATCCTCTCCAAGAAGTTCTGTCACTCAAGCTTTTGGGTCTCACTATCTGCCATGATCTTTCCTGGGAAAACCACATTTCCAAGCTGGCCTCCAAAGCCAGTCGCCGACTGGGCATCCTCCGTCGTGCGAAGTCCTTCCTTGGCACACCTGAGCTCCTCACCACATACAAGGCTTTCATCCGCAGCTCAATGGAGTACTGCTCTCCCCTCTGGGCTGGTGCTCCTGCCTCACACCTAGCTCGTCTTCACGCTGTTGAAACCAAAGCGTTCAGAATCATTGGAATCTCCTGCGATGACGCTATCTCCGAGGGCCTTTTACTTACTCACCGCAGGCAGGTTGGTGGTCTTTCCGTCTTCTACCGACTCCTCTCCGGCCTTGCTCCCCCAGCTCTCTCTGGGCTCTGTCCCCCAAATATTCCTGCAGGTCGCACAAGATCTGCCTGCAACCCTCTTATGATTAAACTGCCAAAATCAAGACTCTCTGCTCGCCTTCACTCCTTCATTCCTCTTTTCTCCCGCATCTGGAACAAACTCCCTCACTCTCTTCAATCCCACTCCTCCCTCCAGGTCTTTAAAACGGCTGTTCACCACCATCTCTTATCTTCCCCAATCCAAAACCTTGATCTTTTCTACCCCCACCAATTTCACCCCAAATCCACTTTTTTGAGGTGACTTTTGTCTTCTTTCCTGGAAGTCCTTGGTGTCCTTGCGTTTTATACCTATCCTGCCTCCCCCCAGGCCCTCTCCCTCCTAAACATCTCTGGATGTCCCTGCTGTCAAATGTTGTGTTTGTGTGCTTCCTCCCCTTCTCTCCCCATCTTGTCGACCGCTCCCCTTTTTATATACTTTGTTTGCTTGATTGTTTGATTTGTTTGTTTGATAAATGTTAGCTCTTTCACGAGCCTCGACTCTGTTTCCAAAAAAAATAAAAAAATAAAATAAAATAAAACTATGACCTTTCATATATGCTTCAAATAAAGGGTAATACATGTTTTGGATAACTATGACCTTTCATATATGCTTCAAATAAAGGGTAATGCATGTTTTGGATAACTATGACCTTTCATATATGCTTCTAGTAAAGGGTAATACACGTTTTGGATAACTATGACCTTTCATATGTGCTTCAAATAAAGGGTAATACATGTTTTGGATAACTATGACCTTTCATATATGCTTCAAATAAAGGGTAATACATGTTTTGGATAACTATGACCTTTCATATATGCTTCAAATAAAGGGTAATACATGTTTTGGATAACTATGACCTTTCATATATGCTTCAAATAAAGGGTAATACATGTTTTGGATAACTATGACCTTTCATATATGCTTCTAGTAAAGGGTAATACACGTTTTGGATAACTATGACCTTTCATATGTGCTTCAAATAAAGGGTAATACATGTTTTGGATAACTATGACCTTTCATATATGCTTCAAATAAAGGGTAATACATGTTTTGGATAACTATGACCTTTCATATATGCTTCAAATAAAGGGTAATACATGTTTTGGATAACTATGACCTTTCATATATGCTTCAAATAAAGGGTAATACATGTTTTGGATAACTATGACCTTTCATATATGCTTCAAATAAAGGGTAATGCATGTTTTGGATAACTATGACCTTTCATATATGCTTCTAGTAAAGGGTAATACATGTTTTGGATAACTATGACCTTTCATATATGCTTCAAATAAAGGGTAATACAGGTTTTGGATAACTATGACCTTTCATATATGCTTCAAATAAAGGGTAATACATGTTTTGGATAACTATGACCTCTCATATATGCTTCAAATAAAGGGTAATACATGTTTTGGATAACTATGACCTTTCATATATGCTTCAAATAAAGGGTAATACATGTTTTGGATAACTATGACCTTTCATATATGCTTCAAATAAAGGGTAATGCATGTTTTGGATAACTATGACCTTTCATATATGCTTCTAGTAAAGGGTAATAATACATGTTTTGGATAACTATGACCTTTCATATATGCTTCTATTAAAGGGTAATACATGTTTTGGATAACTATGACCTTTCATATATGCTTCTAGTAAAGGGTAATACATGTTTTGGATAACTATGACCTTTCATATATGCTTCTAGTAAAGGGTAATACATGTTTTGGATAACTATGACCTTTCATATATGCTTCTAGTAAAGAGTAATACATGTTTTGGATAACTATCACCTTTCATATATGCTTCTAGTAAAGGGTAATACATGTTTTGGATAACTATGACCTTTCATATATGCTTCTAGTAAAGGGTAATACATGTTTTGGATAACTATGACCTTTCATATATGCTTTAAATAAAGGGTAATACACTAATACATGTTTTGGATAACTATGAAGAATGATTATGCTTTCCCCTCTTGATAATTTAAAAAGCACTTTTATTGATGTTTTTTTTTTTTCAGATGTCGACTTCTTCAGGTGTATAGTTCATGCAGTGCAGGTGGACTACAGGTGTGAGGATGATGGTGATTTGTGAAGACCAGCATCGACCTGCCCAGCGGACTTACTTTCAAATTACAATTGTTTTTTCAATTATCAAATTTCAATTCTTCATTTTTCACACAAACACAAAAAAACAAGTGCAAAATAAATGTCACAAACAAAATCTGTGTCCTGTTTTTATTGATTTCTGGATGTTAAACCATAAAGTTATGAAACAAAAAACGTTATGTAAACGTCCCAGCAATGCGGTTATAAAACGTTGCTCCAAAGTTCTAATAACGTTAACGCAACGTTATGATAAAATGGTGTGGAAACGTCTGCAAAACCCAACGTTTGAACATTCCTGCAACGTTGTGTAAATTTTCCTGTAAAATTAAGGTTGCTGCAAAGTTCTAATAACGTTAACGCAACGTTATGATAAAACGTTGTGGAAACGTCTGCAAAACCCAACGTTTGAATGTTCCCGCAACGTGTACATTTTCCTGTAAAGGTTGTGTAAGCGTACCTGCAACGGCGTTATAAAATGTTGCTGCAAAGTTATAATAACGTTAATGCAACGTTATGATAAAACTTTGTGGAAACGTCAGCAAAACCCAACGTTTGAATGTTCCTGCAACGTTGTGTAAATTTTCCTGTAAAATTAAGGTTGCTGCAATGTAATAATAACGTTAATGCAACGTTATGATAAAACGTTGTGGAAACGTCTGCAAAACCCAACGTTTAAACGTTCCCGCAACGTTGTGTAAATGTTCCTGTAAAGGTTGTGTAAACATACCTGCAATGGCGTTATAAAACGTTGCTGCAAAGTTATAATAACGTTATTGCAACGTTATGATAAAACGTTGTGGAAACGTCTGCAAAACCCAACGTTAAATCATTCCTGCAACGTTGTGTAAATTTTCCTGTAAAATTAAGGTTGCTGCAAAGTTCTAATAACGTTAATGCAACGTTATGATAAAACGTTGTGGAAACGTCAGCAAAACCCAACGTTTGAACGTTCCTGCAACGTTGTGTAAATTTTCCTGTAAAATTAAGGTTGCTGCAAAGTTATAATAACGTTAACGCAACGTTATGATAAAAACGTGGAAACGTCTGAAAAACCCAACGTTTGAACGTTCCCGCAACGTTGTGTAAATTTTCCTGTAAAGGATGTGCAAACGTATGTGCAATAACGTTATAAAAACGTTGCTGCAAAGTTATAATAACGTTAATGCATCGTTATGATAAAACGTTGTGGAAACGTCAGCAAAAGTCAACGTTTGAATGTTCCTGCAACGTTGTGTAAATGTTCCTGTCATTGTTATGCAAATGTACGTGCAATAACGTTATAAAAACGTTGCTGCAAAGTTATAATAACGATAGCATAACGTCATGATAAACGTCGTGGAAACATAAACAAAACTCACCATTTCAATGTTCTTAGGACGTTAGAGCAAAACGTGGCAACAACGACAGTGAAACGTTGCAGCAATGTTGTGGCAACGCAAAAATGTTATCCAGGTACTGTGCCGTTCTAGTTTTGTGTAATATTTAATGGTGTAAACGCAAGTTTAAATTTTACATGAACTTATTCCGTTAATATATACCAACAACGGTCCCCCCCCCTACGGGCGGGGCTTCAATTGGGAAGCACAAATGAAAAGGCAAAATATCAGAAATTGAAGGCTTTTTAAAATTTTTAACGATTCATATAAACATCCGTTGAATCATATCACACGGAAATCATCAAAATCTAAACAGTACATGCTTTGCAGCAACGTTGTGGAAATGTTCCTGTAAAGGTTGTGTAAACATACCTGCAATGGCGTTATAAAACGTTGCTGCAAAGTTATAATAACGTTAATGCAACGTTATGATAAAACGTTGTGGAAACGTCTGCAAAACCCAACGTTTGATCATTCCTGCAACGTTGTGTAAATTTTCCTGTAAAATTAAGGTTGCTGCAAAGTTCTAATAACGTTAACGCAACGTTATGATAAAACGTTGTGGAAACGTCAGCAAAACCCAACGTTTGAACGTTCCTGCAACGTTGTGTAAATTTTCCTGTAAAATTAAGGTTGCTGCAAAGTTCTAATAACGTTAATGCACGTTGAACGTTCCCGCAACATGTACATTTTCCTGTAAAGGTTGTGTAAACGTACCTGCAACGGCGTTATAAAATGTTGCTGCAAAGTTATAATAACGTTAATGGCAAATATTTGGCAAATGAATGATTGAAGGCAAATGGCAAATGGCAAAAAATGGCAAAAAATGGCAAATAAATGGCAAAAAAATGTTTCTGCAAAAAGGCAAAATATCAGAAATTGAAGGCTTTAAAATTTTTTAAACGATTCATATAAACATCCGTTGAATCATATCACACGGAAATCATCAAAATCTAAACAGTACATGGCGCCTGTAGTGAAATCGTATTCGTACTGAACCCGGGGTGATGCTCGCTGCTCGTTGACACCGCTAGGGGCGTGACTATAAGACCCGCTGCTGCGGACGGTGCTCCGAGACTTCTCCTGTGACACGTTACATCTGGTAGACTCGCTAACGGTACGCCAGCATAGAATATCCAGCTTGCTTGCATTGAATGTTATGAATGGTCCCATGTGATGCCACATCGTATACTTCTTGCCCATGTGATGCCACAACGTATACTTATTGCATTTCCTGCATTACAGGATGATGTCATGATCTAAATGGAATTAAACCACCAGTTGGACTAAAGTTGTGTGGACCTGATTGGTTTTCCACAACACTTAATTCCATTTAGATCTACCGACATGGCTGGCAACAAGACGCTGGCGGTTGCCGTATTCTGCGCCGACCCGCAAGCCCCGGAGGGTGGCTTGCAACTGAAGCACTGGCTCAGAACATTGGAGAATCATTTCGACGAGCCTGAGACCGCGCTGACGGCTGCCGCGAAGCTAGCAACGCTTCATTCAAAAATCGACTACAAGGTGTACAATTCAATCGCTCAATTCGCGACGTATGACCTCTCGATCGCGGAGCTCAAACGGCTGTACATAAAGGAAAAAAGCCCGGTGTATGCACGATATTTGCTGCTAACGCGACGTCAGCAACCCAACAAGGCGATGGACCACTATGCCCAGGAGCTCCGGCAGCTCTTGCTGGACAGCATCAAGGAGCCACGGACTCCCGCGCAGGCTCAGGATGATCTTCTTTTAGATGCCTTCATTGCAGGGGTCTCCTCCCAGGAACTAAGGCTCAAGCTCTTAGAGAAGACCGACCTGACCTTCGCTACGGCACTCGAGCAAGGGAAAGTATACACCGAAGCGCGGATGCAATCGAACACCTATGATCGCACGCGCCTCTTGGCGGGCACTACACTACACGCCCGGCCGGAGAGTGCTACCGCCGAGGACGTGGACCTGCTCACGGAACTCCGGGATGCTCCGGAGGAAGACCCAGTCCTGACGGCTGCCGCTACGACCAGACCCAAGGCCTTACGCGGGGCCGCATGCTTTTTCTGTGTGGGGCCACGCCATGCCCGGCCCGTGTGTCCGGCACGAGACGCTATATGCCATTTGTGCTCGCAAAAGGGACATTACGCGAAAGTGTGCAGGAAAACGGCACGCGGCTCGCGGCTCATTGAATCGCGCGGTCGCGGTCGCGGCGACCTTGAATGGGCTCATTGCGGAGCCTGCGAGCCGAGCCCGAAACCCGGCGCCTTACCCGTCTTCGAAGGGGAGGGCCCCTCTCTGCGGGCCCCTGGGCGCTCAGACGTCCTTGGCGGGCGTCACCGGACAGCCACCACAGTCTCATCCTCAATCGGGCACGAAGTACGTGTCCTTGACCAAACTCCGGGCCACGCAAGGGGCTTTGAAGCCTCGCCAAGCCCCAGCGGAACGTTCTCCTCGTGTCGTCCACGAGCTAACGGTGGCCCTCACCCCGGAAAAGGCGATTTCGAATACTACGGAGGCCTTTTCCTGCCAAAAGTGTCAAAAGGCGTTTTCAAATACTACGGAGGCCTTTTCCCGTCAGAATTGTCAGATTTTGAATCGCGAAACACCGGAATGCTTGGGAAAGCCCTCTGATGGCATTAATGGATTCCCCATGGACAACGCATACTCCGGCCACGACCGCAAAACTGCTGCTGGCATAGGATCCACCCGCGAGGCTTGTCCGACCCATTTGGGGGGTTCAGTCCCACTCCCAGCAGCCTCGTCTGGCCTGGCTCAAGCCCTTATTCCCCTCATGGTCGAAGGCCATTGTGTTCGGGCCTTGGTGGATACAGTGTCTACGGATAGTTTTATCGACCAGCGACTTGTGCTCAGGCATGGATGGCGGATCTGGAGGTCTACGAGACGGATATTCATGGCTTCCCAGGGGCTTCGACTCAGCACGGAGGGGGAATGCCGATTGAAACTCGTGCTAAAGGGACGGGTTTTTCCTGATGTACACCTTATGGTTTTACCCGCTTTATGTGCTGATATTCTATTAGGTCACGATTTTCTTAAGCTGCATGGACGTCTGGTAATGGAGTTTGGTGGGCCTGACACGCTTGTTGTGGGGGCGGCCGACGCGCTTGCGGTGTGCGCCCTAGCGCAAATGGACATCTAGCCGCTTTCGCTGTTCCCCAATCTAACCTCCGACTGTACCCCTGTCGCGGTGAAATCACGGCGCTA
This sequence comes from Myxine glutinosa, assembly GCF_964187855.1. Taxonomy (NCBI): domain Eukaryota; kingdom Metazoa; phylum Chordata; class Myxini; order Myxiniformes; family Myxinidae; genus Myxine; species Myxine glutinosa. The sequence goes on along the minus strand of NC_136269.1, from coordinate 51,802,638 downwards.
CTCTCGCGCAGACATGCAATTCATTGCCGACGAAACGGCTCAGCTCTTGAAAGACGGCATCATAGAACCTAGCAGATCGCCGTGGCGCGCCCAGGTCTTGGTGGTGCACAGCGAGGCCCACCGCAGACGCATGGTAATCGACTATTCCCAAACCGCTTTACACAGCTGGATGCCTACCCCCTTCCGGGGATGGACGCGCTGGTGCAACAGGTGTCCCAGTATTCGGTCTATAGCACTCTCGATCTCCGTAGTGCGTACCACCAGATCCCTATCTCTAGGGCGGATCGTATCTATACCGCTTTTGAGTCGGGGCAGCGGTTGTACCAATTTACGCAATTGCCTTTTGGGGTAACGAACGGGGTCGCTTGTTTCCAGAGGGCCATGGATGACCTCATTGCGCGGGAGCACTTAACCGATGTTTTCGTCTACCTCGATAATCTTACGGTTTGTGGATATGACCAAGGGCACCATGATGCTAATCTGAAGCGCTTCCTTGAGGTCGCGCAGAGGTATCACTTAACTATGAACGAGGATAAATGCCAATACTCCCTACGCACGATAGATCTTCTGGGGTACACCGTAACCCATGGCTCTGTCGCTCCGGATAAGGAGCGTCTGCGACCTTTGCTCGACATGGCCCCTCCCTGCGATCGGGCGTCCCTGAAGCGCGTCCTCGGGCTATTCGCCCATTACTCCAAATGGGTGCAAAATTTCTCCGCGAAACTTCGCCCCCTCGTGGCCTGCGACACCTTCCCACTGAGTCCGGCCGCATTGGCGGCCTTTGAAGGCCTTAAGGCCGACATCGCCCGAGCCGCCGTGGCGACAATCGACGAGAGCGGCTCTTTCGTCCTCGAAAGTGACGCCTCGGATCAGGCCATCGCGGCGACCCTCTCCCAAGGGGGGCGTCCCATGGCTTTCTTTTCACGGACTCTTACCACCGCTGAGCGGAGACACTCGTCCGTCGAAAAGGAAGCGTATGCGATCGTTGAGTCTATTCGGCGATGGCGCCCGTACTTACTCGGGCGGTGCTTCCAAATCATCACGGACCAGCAAAGCGTTGCGTTCATGTACGACACCTTACACGCCCAGCGCATTAAGAATGAGAAAATCACTCGCTGGCGTATCGAACTCGCCGACTTCTGTTACACCATCAAATATCGCCCGGGGAAGGATAACCGGGCCGCCGATGCCTTATCACGACTGGCTACTTGCGCGGGTATCACCTCTTTGGAGGGCCTACGGGTGCTGCATGCCACTGCGGGCCATCCCGGCGTAACGCGTTTCGCTCATTTTGTGCGGCGTGGCAATCTCCCATACTCGATTGACGATATCCGCCGTATCTGTCGCGACTGCGCTATCTGCGCGGAAATCAAACCGCGTTTCTATAACCCTCCCATGGGGACTCTGGTTAAGGCTACGCGACCGTGGGAACGCTTGGCGATGGATTTCAAGGGCCCATTGCCGGTGTCGAGCGGCTCTCGCTATCTGCTCACTATCGTCGATGAGTACTCGTGATTCCCCTTTGCTTATACATGCGCGGACATGACTGCTGCCACGGTGATGCGATGCTTACAGAACTTGTTCTCAATGTTCGGGTACCCGGCCTATGTCCATACCGACCGGGGTGCGGTCTTCTTGTCTCAGGAGGTGCGTGGCTATCTGCTCCAAAATAACATTGCTTCTAGTTACACCACGCCGTACAGACCCCAGGCTAATGGGCAGATCGAACGCTTCAACGGGATTATCTGGAGGGCCGTAATGCTCAACCTCCGGACCCTCGGCCGGGGCCTCGATAAATGGGCTTGGTCGCTACCTGCGGCGTTGAACTCGATCAGGGCTCTCCTGTGTACGGCAACCAACCAAACTCCCCACGAGCGACTTTTCCACCACCCCAGGAGCACGGGGTGTATACGGTCTTTGCCCAGTTGGCTTGCTGGGCCCGGGCCGGCCTACCTTAAACGGGCGGTTCGCGCGAGCAAGTACGACCCCCTAGTGGACAAAGTGCAGATTCTCCAGGCTAATCCTGAGCATGCTCGTGTGATGACGACTGATGGCCGTGAGACTACTGTCTCCGTCCGTCACCTTGCCCCATGCGGGGTCGCCGACCTGAGTAGGGAATCGGATGGACCGACCGAACCCATCTATGAGACTATGGCCTCTCCCGACGCTCCCATCGCCGAAAGTCTACCGACTCTCCCCTCGCCGGGTCTACCTGGGCCCGACGACTTGGAGTTACCCCCTTCGTCACCCGACCCTGATGGCGCCTCCGACGCTGGGGACACAGGGATACGTGATGCCGTACCCGGGGAATTTCGGACGCGTGCTGGCAGAGCAATTCGCCGCCCGGCCCGATACGGTTGGGTCGACTGATGTTCCGCACCCTGTTCGTGCTGACGCTTGCTCGCTTCTAGCCGCACCGCCGTATAATTCTGACGGGGGGGGGGGGGGGGGGGGAGAATGTAGTGAAATCGTATTCGTACTGAACCCGGGGTGATGCTCGCTGCTCGTTGACACCGCTAGGGGCGTGACTATAAGACCCGCTGCTGCGGACGGTGCTCCGAGACTTCTCCTGTGACACGTTACATCTGGTAGACTCGCTAACGGTACGCCAGCATAGAATATCCAGCTTGCTTGCATTGAATGTTACTAGGGCATTGCCCGTACTATATCTATATCTAAAATTATATCCCCCCCCTCTATTTACATGAAATGGTTTGGTCCAAAGCGAACGGCTTGCGAGTACGGTGACAATCCCCCCCCTCTATTTACATGCAATGGTTTGGTCCAAAGCGAACGGCTTCCGGAGTTTGGTAAAGAAATCGCCATCGCGTGCACAAACGCGCAGGAAAGCGAATGAATCGCAAATTCGGTTTTATTAGTTTTAAAACATAGTTTAACGCCAACATAGTTTGCAAACGTGAAATAAATGAATACGCTCTCAAATGTGCCATCCGAGGCAGAGTGTGTCCTCCACGTTCGGCACACGCGATCGTTCGCTGCTCTCTGATTGGTTGAATCGTTTTTTGGACATAGCTCGGTAAGTAATTGTCCGATTAATATGAAACCTTGAAAAGGCACATCCTCGGGTCCCCAGCAATATACCTGGCAAGTTAAAAGTATATCGGACCCGTGGTTGTCGAGAAACAGCGGTCACAGACAAACAAACAGACGTACAAACGTACAGACGTACAGAGATTACTGGAATTATAGATAGATGAATGGTCCCATGTGATGCCACATCGTATACTTCTTGCCCATGTGATGCCACATCGTATACTTATTGCATTTCCTGCATTACAGGATGATGTCATGATCTAAATGGAATTAAACCACCAGTTGGACTAAAGTTGTGTGGACCTGATTGGTTTTCCACAACAGCGCCCATTTTGAAAAAAGATTGAATTCTGCAAAACGGAAGCGGATGCTACACATCTTTCTCATAGTCAGGGCCCTTAGGGATATTTTGGGGCTGTTTGGTTCAATTTCTTCCAAAAGCACCAAATTTGGCCCAGGTGTTGCCCATGCCATACTCTTTCGATTTTTGACGGGCGCCAAGACTGGCGCCCCCCCCCCCGGGGGGCCCATATTGGCGAAATACTAAATGGCCGCCGCCCGGATTAGAGGAAAATCAGTTAAATAACCAAAAGGGTTGGAATCATGTATGATACCACTTTTCAGGGGTTTTCGAGGTCGAGGAATCCAATTATGATGTTATTTTGATGATTCGAGGTCAAGGTCAACCCTCAAGGTCATCTTAAAGGTCATTTTTGTCAAACATGTCGGTTTTTGAGTTTTTTGTCAAGATTTATGCGAGGTTCACCATTTTATGTTTCTGGGTTGGGTAATCGAACTCTGACCTTATTTTTGACAATTAGAGGAAATATTTACATGTCTATTTCCTAATTTTCAGGCATATGCAGTTCATCAGTCTAATTACAAAGGTACGGATTTTGACGTTTTATGAACTGTATGCCATATCCTTGTGTTTAATTTTTGTGCGATCATGATCCGGGTTCATGTATACATGATTGTATACATGTCTAAAATATGACGTCATAGGTCATGTGACCTGGCGGCCATATTGGATTTTATGAAAACCTTAAAAATGGATCCCTGCCTTCATTTTTCGATCGATTCATTTTGAACTTTGAACTTATAGTATGCCATGTGATTGGATGCATATCCTAATTATGACGTCATAGGTCAGGTGACATGGCGGGATGGACCGGTATGGTCCCCGGATCATACCGCCCTTGGCGCCCGTCAAAAATCGAAAGAGTATGGCATGGGCAACATCTGCGCCAAATTTGATGCTTTTGGAAGAATTTGAACCAAAATATCCCTCAGGGCCCTGACTATCAGTCGCACGTTTATGTGTGAAGAGTGCGCGCCGAATCTGTAACATGGAAGCGGCCGCTACACGTCTTTCTCAGTCATTTTGCACACGCTGCCGTGTTACTTTAGAGCCGCACGTTTACATAGGAAGACTTCATCAGGAGTCGATCTACTCTCTCCTGGTACGTAGAATTTCAACAAAAGCCACATCACTGTTCATATCGGTAAATATTATTCCATCGTGTTTGGAAAAACTGGAAAATTGTAAAAATTGGAAAAACAATATAGTAAAGCGCGGCGTTACGCGCGCTGCTTGCGAGCAAGGAGGAAGCGGACAAGCGGTAACTTATAAGCGTCTTTATTTCAGGAGCTCACTGTAACACTCGCGCGCTCCGGGCTGCGCGCCCGGTGTATATCATGAGGCCACGCCTACCCCTCGGGCGTGGCCACCGCCCAATTGGTGCGCGGAATGATGTCACCACGCCAGTGGGCTTTTGTGTCCGCCACACGCGCCCCCCCAGAATTCCCGCGCACCTGGAGGGCCAGTTTGCGGGGCAGACGAATGACCCGAACGAAGCGCCCCCTGGCGATCGGCGGCGTCCGGGGTGCAGGGATGCCAGGTGGGATGCCCCTGGCTGCCCCTGGGATGGGTGCAGGACCGGGGGGCGGCGTGGCGGCGGGGCTGGGCGGTGCCGGGGGTCCGCCCGCAGGGGGGCGGCCCCGACGTGGGGGTCGGGCCACTGGCGGTGGATGGTCCACGTCGAGGTGGGCCGGCTTGAGGCGGTCTACCGAAACGCGGTCAGGAGTACCGCCGATGTCCAGGGTGAAGTGCTTCGCCCCGGTCTCCAGCACGCGGAAAGGCCCGTCGTACGGGGGCCGCAGTGGTGTCCGGTGGGCATCGTGGTGGACGAAGACGTACTCCGCCGTGCGAAGCTCCGGGGCGACGTGCGTCGGTGGGTGCCCGTGGCATGCCGTTGGCAGCGGGGTGAACCTCTGGGCGGTCTCTTGCAGAGTGGAGCGCTGCTGTGCCGCGGACCATGGTGCCGTGGAGTCGGGGAGGAACTCGCCCGGCACCCGCAGCGGTTGCCCGAAGACCAACTCCGCCGCGGATGCGCGCAGGTCCTCCTTGGGCGCCGTCCGGAGGCCCAGCAGGACCCAGGGGAGCCTGTCGAACCAGCCGCCGTCGCGGAGGGTGGCCCGGAGCGCGGCCTTCAATGAGCGGTGAAATCGCTCACACAGGCCGTTAGCCTGGGGGTGGTAGGCCGTGGTTCGGTGCAGCCGGACCCCGAGCCCCTGCGCGACCGCCCCCCAGAGCTCCGAGGTGAACTGGGGGCCGCGGTCGGACGAGATGTCTGAGGGGGCGCCGAACCGGGCGACCCAGGTGGCGATGAAAGCCTGCGCGACATCGGCCGCCGTTGTCGACGCCAAGGGCACGGCCTCCGGCCACTGGGTGGTGCGGTCCACCATGGTGAGGACGTAGGTGAAACCCCGTGAGGGGGGCAGAGGTCCCACCAGGTCCACGTGGACGTGGTCAAACCGGCGTTCCGGCACCGTGAACGGGGCCAACGGGGCCTGGGTGTGCCGGTGCACCTTGGCGCGCTGGCACGCGAGGCACGTCCTGGCCCAGCCGTGGACGGCCTTCCGGAGGCCATGCCAGATGAACTTGTCGGCGATCAGCCTTTGGGAGGCCCTCGCGCCCGGGTGGGACAGGCCGTGGATGGCGTCAAACACCTGGCGCTGCCAGCCCGCGGGCACGATGGGGCGAGGACGCCCGAGGGAGACGTCGCACAAGAGGGCCGCGCCCACGCCGTCGAACGGCACCTCGGTGACGCGGAGGCCTGTGACGGCGGTCCGCAAGGCCTGGACGTCGGGGTCAGCGGCCTGGTCCGCTGCCATCCGGGCATAGTCGATGCCGAGGTGGACTGCGTGGGCGACGGCCCGGGAAAGGCAATCCGCCACCGGGTTGTCCTTCCCCGCGACGTGCTGGATGTCCGTCGTGTACTCGGACACGGCCGAGAGGTGATGCTGCTGCCGGGCCGACCACGGCTCGGTGACCTTGCCCATCGCGAAGATCAGCGGCTTGTGGTCGACGAAGGCAGTGAACGCACGGCCCTCGAGCAGATGGCGGAAGTGCCTGACCGCCAAGTGAAGCCCGAGCAACTCGCGGTCGAAGGTACTGTAACGGCGTTCGGGCGGGCGAAGCTGCCGGCTAAAGAACGCCAGCGGTTGCCAAGCTCCACGCACCCATTGCTCGTGCACCGCGCCCACCGCGTAGTCCGAGGCATCGGTGGTGAGGGCGATCGGTGCATCGGGCGCCGGGTGCGCGAGCATGGTGGCGTTAGCCAAGGCGAGCTTCGCGCCCGTGAACGCCGTGTCCATCTGCTCGGTCCAGGTAACGTCGCCTTTGCCCGGCTTACCTCGGAGAGCTTCGTGCAGGGGGCGCAGGAGCTGGGCGATACGGGGCAGGAACCGATGGTAAAAGTTCACCATGCCCAGGAACTCCTGCAGCCCTCTGATCATGCGGGGGCGCGGAAACCCCTTCACCGCCTCCACCTTGGCCGGCAGGGGGACGGCTCCGTGCCTGGTGACACGGTGCCCCAAAAAATCGATTATGGTGGCGCCGAACCGGCACTTTGCGGGGTTCACAATCAGGCCATGCTGGCCCAGGCGTTCGAAGAGCGTGCGGAGGTGGCGTAGGTGCTCTTCGCGGTACGCGCTGGCGACGAGGATATCGTCCAGGTAGACGTAGACAAAATCCAAGTCGCGCAGGACGCTGTCCATCAGTCGCTGGAACGCCTGAGCCGCATTCTTCAGACCGAAGGGCATGCGCAGGAACTCGAAGAGTCCGAATGGCGTGATGACCGCCGTCTTCGGGACGTCCTCTGGCCTGACGGGGACCTGATGGTAGCCGCGTATGAGGTCCACCTTCGAGAAGAAGGACATGCCCGCCAAACGGGCGGAAAAGTCCTGAATGTGGGGGACGGGGTAGCGGTCGGGAGTCGTGGCGTCATTGAGACGGCGATAGTCCCCGCACGGTCGCCATCCCCCGCCGGGCTTCGGCACGATGTGCAGCGGCGACGCCCAAGCGCTCTCTGAGCGCCGAACGATGTCGAGTCGCTCCAGGGTAGCGAACGCTGCTTTTGCCACCGCCAGCTTCGTCGGCTCGAGGCGGCGTGCCCGGGCGTAGACCGGTGGCCCGACGGTGGGGATGTGATGGGCCACCCCGTGCTCGACGGCCCCCGCCGAGAAGGTGGGCCGCGTGAGGGCCGGGAAGCCGGCGAGGAGGCGGGTGAATGCGTCCGCTGCCGGAAGCGTACAGACCAACGTGGCCGGAACCGAACCGTTCGGCAAGCCGCTTGGCAAGCCGCTCGTTGAGCTGTTCGACGAGCTGGGCAACGCACAAGCGAGCGAGCTGAACGTCTCGGCCTGGACAAGACGTCTGCGCTTGACGTCGACCAGGAGCCCATTAGCGCACAGGACGTCCGCGCCAAGCAGTGCCATGGGCACGTCGGCGGTGACGAACGTCCATCGGAAAACCTGCCCTCCGAACCGCAGAGAGAGGCAGCGTTTTCCGTACGTACGGATGGGCGTCCCGTTCGCGGCAAGCAGCGCGGGGCCCCCACCCGCGGCGTGCTTGTCTGACGTGCCGGCGGGAACGACACTCACCTGTGCTCCCGTGTCGCACAGGTAACGGCGCCCGGAGAAGGTGTCCGTTATGAACAGCAGGCTGCTCGAACGGCCGGCGCTCATCGCCACTATTGAGCGCCGGCCCAGGCGTTTCCCGACTTGTTGAAGGAGCATGGTGGATGACACTGCCGAGCTTCGTAGCCGAACTTGGCGTGGAACCAGCACCAGGTGGTGGAGCTGGAGGAGCGCGGCTGGCTCCGCCAGGCCGGTGGAGTTGGCGGGTTTCCCCGCGGTGGCGGTTTTCGCCGCGGCGGTGGGCGGGGCGTGGCGGCGGTCACGAGGTGCGTATCAGCATGCTGCGTATGCTGTATAAGCTGATGCTGTGGATCAGCAGCATCAGCAGCATCAGCAGCATCAGCCACGAGGGCCGTGACGGCCACGCCGACTCTCGCCCGCGTGTCCGAAGCGGCGAAGTACTTGTCCGCCTCGGCTGCCAATGCTCGGGGTTCCGTTAGCCCGGTCCCGGCCAACGCGAGGCGAACCTGCGCTGGAAGTTGGCGACGGAAAAGCGCCCGGAATAGAGAACCGGGGGCTTCGTCGCCCAACAGTGACAGCATATGGTCCATTCGGACCGACGGGCGTGTGTCACCGAGCTCGGGGAGATCCAGGAGGCGGTCGGCCCGTGCGTCGTCCGTGAGGCCGAACGTGGCTAGGAGTAGCCGCTTGAGTGCCTCGTACTTGTGGCCGTCCGGTGGGTGGCGAAGGACGGACACAACTCGAGCGGCCGTGCCAGGCCCGAGGGAGGTGACGACGTGGCAATAGCGCGTGTCATCGCCGGTGAGGCGCCGAAGCTGAAATTGGGCTTCGGCCTGGACGAACCAGACTTCGGCCTGAGCCTCCCAAAATTCGGGAAGTTTGATGAAGTTGGCCATGGCAATGGCGTCGCGTGTGGAAGGATCGCTCCGGCAGATCCAACGTCGAGGGGGTCACCAGTAAAGCACGGCGTTACGCGCGCTGCTTGCGAGCAAGGAGGAAGCGGACAAGCGGTAACTTATAAGCGTCTTTATTTCAGGAGCTTACTGTAACACTCGCGCGCTCTGGGCTGCGCGCCCGGTGTATATCATGAGGCCACGCCTACCCCTCGGGCGTGGCCACCGCCCACTTGGTGCGCGGAATGATGTCACCACGCCAGTGGGCTTTTGTGTCCGCCACAATAGCCTATTTTACTCCAGGGGATCCCAGGATTACCCACCCAAAATATCGTTGCGATCGGTTGAGCCGTTTTAGCGGTACCTTCGAACAGACAAACAGACGGACGGACATTTGGTGAATAATAGTAAGATAATCACAATGTATTATGACTGTGCTGCATTGTGCGTATGGTGGGTGTATTGTATTGTATTGGATACATGGGATCACGTGCTGTTCAGAAGACGGGCTAACGGCATGATGTCATCACGCCAGTGGAAGGGAAGGATTGCAGGCCTGCTTGAGTTTCAGAACAAAAGCGCGCAATAACACACACGCACACTCACAGTGTTTTCAGCCTTGCCGATGGAACATCACTCATCCTCTTGCCTCCATCCGCGATCACGATTTGTACACCGTACGCGGCAAACGACGGCATTTTGCTTTGAAATGCAGTATTGTTAGCAATTCAATCAGTATTAAATCAGAATATTGCAAAACCAATGCATTCAAACAAGGTTCACGTGTTAAGTGCGTGCATTGGGGGACCCAATATGGCCGCCAGTGTACTTCCGGTGGTGTCAAAATCGACACGCGATTCAGCATCGAACCTCCAATCCAGTTAATACAGAGACCAGTGATTGGAGCTCAGTTACCATCGACTCTGCAAGACCATGATTACATTTGTTAAATAAACTGTGAGGAAAGTGTAAAATCGCAGAGGCCTCTCCGCTTCCTGAGTTGTACCACCTGAATGTTTTCGGCGAGTGGCATATCTAGAGCCTCACGACTTAAGACGCCAATAATGGTCGAAGGAGAAGAAGAATACGGAAGTACGTTTGCTTGAGGTGGCACGGGATAGGCATGGCACATGGTCCTGCGATCGTTTTGGGAGCAGGTAACGCGCGACCGTTAGTTGAACATTATCTATTGTACTGAGAGACGTTTTTCAGATCTGCACCGAGATCAATTAAAATCCTGCCGGCTGGTTACATCATTACTGCGTGTTTCGCAAGTTCAACTAAAACGGCACTCGATAGAGAGCAAACCTCCATCAGAATGAAGTTTGTTTTTTATCCCATTGATAGGCCGGATCTGGATTCGAACCTGAACCAAAATCTGATAAGCTTGTTCTTGTCATCTAAACAACGCATCCACCAAGTTTTGTCACATGTCCTTCGCAACTTTTTGAAACATCATGCTGCATTTGTATAGTTTTTGGCCCCATCTCTCAATGGTGAAGAATTACTTGAAAAATTAAAAAGTTCTCGGATCCAGATCTTCACCAAAATAGAATCAATTTATTCATTGTCAAACACCCAACATGTCCCACCCCCGCTAATTCACCCCAGATCCACTTTTTTGAAATTCCAACTTCTTTCCTGGAAGCCCTTGCAGTGTCCTTGTGTTTTATACCTCTCCCACCTCCCCCCAAGCCCTCTCCCTCCCACAGTTCTCTCGATGTCCCTGCTCTCAAATGTTGTGTTTGTGTCCTTCCCCCTCTCCCCATCTTATCTACCGCTCCCTTTGTTTTGTGTTTAATGTGTCGGTTTGACTTTTGGCGTGATTAATGTTGGCTCTTTCACGAGCCTCGATCTTGTATACAAAAAAAACAAAAAAACAAAAAAAACTTTTTGAGACATCCTGCTCCCAGACAGACAAACAAATAGGGGTGAAAACATAACCTCCGTCCACATTGGGTGGAGCAGGTAACAAAAATTGCAATGAATTTGTTCTGGGTGTCGGCGATAGCTCACCTACTCTTTGAGACACTGTGGGATCTTTAACGTCCATCGAGTAGTGCCTGCAGCTGGGATACCCAGCTTATTGTCCATCTGAGGCAGGGTGATTCTGAGGCAGGGCTTATTGTCCTGTGACCCACCAATCCGATAGGTTATAGTGGGGTTAACCATCAACTCGAGACTAGACAGCTCAATGGCGTGTCTGCTACACATGTGCTATCCTGTGAACCCAGCCATCAGCATGTGCGAGTAAATATCATTGGGTAATTCCCAAAGTATTGCCTTGTACTGCCCTTGCTGGAAGGTATGCCTCGATGGTGAGAGGCAGAGCGAACATTGAACAAGTTGCAAAGGGCAGGTTGGTGTGGTGCACACACTGAGACGTTTGTTGAAATTTCACAATTTTTTAAATTGGTTACCTTTGAGGCTGAGACATTGAAGATGACCAAACTATGACTTTCTCACAAGCAGTTGGACGAGGTTGGAGCAGACAATTGGGGGCATGACGCTGCAACAGACCACTGAGCAGGAGAACATACTCGTACATAGTTGTCTGCCTCTGTCTCTCACTAACAAATCACCAGAGCAAGTGCTGACTGCTCTGAGCCAATACGTATTACCCAATCGTGCCACATGGACCTCCATCCCACGCCATCCCCAATATTCCATTAACTCCACCCTGAGGCCCTCATGACTCTTTGTGCAACTCCGACCACCAATCCTGTCCCTGAGGGCCATCACGAGTCTCCGCTCCGAGGACATTTGCCAATTCCCGTCTCCCATGTCCGCTGGTGACAGACAGCAGTGAGGAGCCTATTCCTCCGTTGACTAGAGGAGACGTGACATCACCCATCACACTGTTTCACGCAATGCCCGAGTTTTACAGAGGGAATAGGGACGAGAACCCTTGGCTCACTAAATCGAAAGCAAACGATGCCCGTCCCCTCGAAAGCTACACTTGAACATACAAAAACAAAAGGACAGGCATTTTAAGGCCATTTTCCCTGCTAGAGCGGGGGTTAGCCAATTTGGTTTACCAACTTGAACATCCTTACCCAAAACAAATAAGCAATGCAGGTGATAAGTTCTGAAGACACATGGACATTCACAGCATCTACAGACCTAAATCAAGTATTTCCCACCTCCAACAAATGTAACTATGCCTGCTGTCGGATCTTTAATATCCACTAGGAACAAATAGTTTACAACACGTTCATTTAACATACACTGGAAGACAGTGGATGCAATGGGGGGAGGGGGAGGGGGGCTGATGGATGGATGGACGGGGGTATTATGTAGGGATCAGTGACAAAAAAAATCTCATTTTAATCCATTTTAAATTCAGGCTGTGACACAACAAAATGAGAAAAAGTCAAAGGGTGTGAATACTTTCTGAAGGCACTGTACATGATATTATGCCAAACCCTAGGGAGTACACAAACCATACTAAACTGTGCCCCCCTGTTTTTTCCCTGCTGTATATGCATTTCTTGTTTTAGGAGTGACAAAATGGGATATTCGACACAAAGTATGGGACTACTTGGAAACAAAAGAACTTGCCTTGTGGCCACGACCCATCCAACATCGCATCCCCAATTTCAAGGTACATGATCATATCATTAAATACTTAAATTGAAAAGTCGAGAATACAAATGTCATGCCTAATCAAATGTAATTTGTGCCGCCATTCTGCCAAGAGACTTGAGCTGGACAAACGCCTGATTCGGTATTTGATCGATTATAAACTGGAGCCATTGCTGTCTTTCACATGATTTTTCTACTTTGAAAGGTTCTGTCCCTGCTCAAGCTTGCATGTTTCAGGGGGCGGATGCAGCAGCCAGCCACCTCTCTCAGCTCTTGGCTTTCCGCTCTGCCAACATTGTCAAGATTAATCCCGATAAGGCACAGGAACCCACTCGTTACCTAGCACTTCAGGTGAGGAAGTAACTATCATTCATGAAATAACTTTCCCTTCCCTTTCCTACTGCATGATGCAGGGTGCACCTATGGCCTGCAGCCGACTGCTGGAGCTAGCAGCTTTTGTTTCAAGTTGTGAGGTCAAGGTGGACCCTGATAAGCCCTTAGAAGGAGGCCGACTCGCTGTCCTTCAGGTAGCTTTAAGCATGCACTCAATAAAAGTTAAACTGGTATTTGGTTATTCGCATTTTTTCCGTTGCATACTCAGCAATGCACCACTGTTACATTTCCACTATGTAGTGAGGCCTAGTCAGTTAAATGGTATGTACGCTAAATAGCAGGAAGTTTTGGTGGCATTCTAACCAAAATTGGTATACAGGCTGGAAAGAACCTCTTGGTGCCAACTCCTCGCCTCCGTTCAGGCCTCTTCAACCGTGTGATCGTTCCACCTGGTGCGACAAAGAGTGATCTCCGCAAATGCATTACTGCCCAGGTCTAGTATTAGATATGTCTCAGCTTTACTACAACAATACCCTCCACTCATCCCAATTCTCTCTCACACTCACATACTTTCAAGGTCGATGCCATATCATTGTGATGTGTGATTAAATGCAGAATGGCAAACGTGATTGAAAATATTTAGTGTTGATAAATGTTATGTACTTTTTGGGGAATGGGAAGTAGTAGGAAAAGGAGGCTCACTTGCTAAAAGTGTTGGCTCAGCTCTGAAAATATTAGGTAATTTAATCAGTTCAGCCAATACATTTTAGCAGGTAAGCCAGAAACCACCTTTTGCACATTTTGAAAACGATTAGATTATGTATTTATTCTGCTGTATTACAGTGCAAGAGTTTAGAATTGATTGCTTTCTGTAACTCCTGTTGATAAAAATAACCTAAATTCATTTTTTTTGATTTAACAATATACAGTCATGTGAAAAAGTAAGTATGCAGAATGTAAAGTTTTGACTTTTTCAACAAATTTCAATATATAGCTATTTGATCTTCATTTCAACAATATTGATAGATAAAGGTGATATAATACAACAAATATCATGAAACATTTACATTTTGTAGTCCATTGTATAATTTAAATAAACATAAATGCAAATTTCGCATGTGGAAAAAGTAAGTACACCCCCACATTTATCACTACTTCAAATACCCAAAAATTAGAATCAGGTGCACCAGCTCAGGTGCAAATGATTAGAACATCGTTAAAGAGGATCTTGGAGGAACCTGCCTTATTTACACCTCAGACATTTAGTTTGGTTTGCTCTTTGTTGTTGAAGCCTGGTGTTGGCTTAGCGGTTAGGGTGCTGGCTTGGGATCCTAGGATCCTGGGTTCGAATCCCGGTCGATCGCTGAATTAACACCAGTGGGGTTGACTCAGCCTGTCATCCTTCCGAGGTCGGCAAATTGAGTACCAGCTTGCTGGGATGAATGATCCCGGTGTGTACCCCGATTTAGAATAGGTACACCGTATCCCTGCGCATCGTAAGAGGCGACCAAGGGTTGGCGTCAGGAAGGGCATCCGGCCATAAAAACATTGCCTCAAACAGGGATCCATGATTGTCATGGGGCCCGCAAGGCTAACCCCGCTCTAGCGGGGGAAATGGCCTTAAAACGATCATTCATTCATTCATTTTTTGCTCTTTGTTGTTGAAGTGTGCGGCGTCACCATGCCTAGATCAAAAGAGCTCTCTGAGGCCTTCAGAAAGAAGGTTATAGATGCCTACAAGTCTGCGAAGGGATTTAAAAAGATCTCCAAACAATTTGAAATCAATGATTCGACTGTCCGGAAGATCATCTACAAGTGGAGAAGATTCTAAACAACTGCCAATTTGTACAGGCCAGGCCGCCCCAGCAAGTTCAGCCCGAGAGCAGACCGCAAGATGCTGAACGAAGTCTCTATGAACCCCAGAATGTCATCACGGGACCTACAGGTAGGTCTTGCCACTGTTGATGTCAAAGTGCACGAGTCTACCATCAGAAAAAGGCTGCACAAATTTGATCTACATGGGAGGTGTGCCAGGAGGAAACCATTGCTGTCCAGAAAGAACATCAGGGCAAGACTAAAGTTTGCCAATGAACACCTAGGCAAAGGCCAGCACTTCTGGAACAATGTGCTCTGGACAGATGAGTCAAAGGTAGAGCTATTTGGCCACAGTACCAGAAGACATGTTTGGCGAAAACCAGAGACAGCATTTGACGACAAGAACCTGATACCAACTGTAAAGCATGGTGGTGGAAATATTATGGATTGGGGCAGCTTTGCTGCATCAGGGCCTGGGAAGCTCACCATCATAGAATCCACTATGAATTCTTTATTGTACCAGAGGGTGCTTGAGGATAATGTGAGGCCATCTGTCAGAAAGTTGAAGCTCAACCGAAGGTGGACCTTGCAACATGACAATGACCATAAACATACCAGTAAATCCACCAAGGAATGGCTGGAAAGAAAGAAATGGAGGATTCTGGAATGGCCAAGTCAAAGCCCGGATCTAAATCCCATCGAGATGTTGTGGGGGGATTTGAAAGGAGCTGTGCATGCAAGAAACCCCTCAAACATCGCACAGCTGAAAGAATTCTGCATGGAGGAGTGGGAAAAAAATTCTCCCAGTCGATGTCAGACTGGTGGACAGTTATAAGAAACGCCAACTTGAGGTTGTTTCTGCCAAAGGGGGCAATACCACCTATTGGAGCCAAGGGTGTATTTACTTTTTCCACATGCGAAATTTGCATTTATGTTTATTTAAATTATACAATGGACTACAAAATGTAAATTTTTCATGATATTTGTTATATTATATCACCTTTATCTGTCAATATTGTTGAAATGAAGATCAAATAGCTGTATGTTGAAATATGTTGAAATATGTTGAAAAAGTCAAAACTACATGGGGTGTACTTACTTTTTCACGTGACTGTATATACAGTATATATAAACTAGCTGGACGCCGATGGTAAAAATACCACGATATAAAAATAAAAGTAAGCTTTTCATTCTCATACTGATTGAAAGAGCTAAATTGAGGCAGCATTATAATTTCCCCATAGGTTTGGATTCTTTATTAAGCAACTTTTACTTGATAATTATAAATTTTCCCATAGGTGCGGATTAATTTGAACCACCTTTTACCTTTTAATTACCTTGTAAACATTTCTAAAAACATGTTTTCACTTTGTCATTATGGGGTATTTTGTGTAGATCGGTGACAAAAAAATTGTTTGATCCATTTTAAATTCAGGCTGTAACACAACCAAATGTGAAGAAAGTCAGTGAATACTTCTGAAGGTACTGTACAAAGAGTAAAACAGACATTCCAAAACCAACTAGAACGGCACTCGGT
Organism: Myxine glutinosa; assembly: GCF_964187855.1. Lineage (NCBI taxonomy): Eukaryota > Metazoa > Chordata > Myxini > Myxiniformes > Myxinidae > Myxine > Myxine glutinosa. The sequence continues at coordinate 51,786,477 of NC_136269.1, read as the reverse complement.
AGAGCGCATACCTCCCCCAGACTGAACAGTTTACGTTTTGTATCCCACTGATAGGCCGGATCTGGATTCGGACTGGACCAAAATCGAATATGCTTGTTCTTGTCACCTAACCAACTCGTCCACCAAGTTTAGTCATAATTCGGCCATAACCTTAAAAAAAAAAAAATCATGTGAAGTAACTCTTTTCCCCCGATCTCTCAATGGTGAAGAATCACTTAGAAATTAAATAATTATCGTATCCGAATCCATATTCAGATCTTCACCAAAATCGAATCAATTAGTCCTTGTCACACACCCAACCTGTCCACCAAGTGTTGTCCAAATCCGTGACAACTTTTTGAGATATCCTGCTATATATCGTTTTTGGCCTAGTCTCTCAATGGTGATGAATGACTTAAAAAATTATACGAGCCGGATCCGAATCCGGATCTTCACCAAAATCTAATCATTTCGTCCTCGTCACATACGTTACCTCTCTACCGAATTTCTCAAGTGTCTACCAGTCGGCCGCCAGGCTGAATAGTTTATGTTTTCTGTCCCACTGATGGGCTGGATCTGTATCTGAACCAAAATCTTATCGGCATCTTATTATCACCAAACCAAGGCATCCACCAAGTTTTGTCATAATTCATCCACAACATTTTGACATTTCATGCTATATATAGTTTTTGTCCCTATCTCTCAATTATAAAGAATCACTTTAAAAATTCTAGTGTCCTGATCCAGATCTTCATCAAAATGTAATCATTTTGTCTTTGTCACACTCCCAACCTGTTCACCAAATCTCGTCCAAATCTGTCCATAACTTTGACATATCCTGTTCACAGACAAATAGGGTTGAAAACACTAACTCCATCCACCTTCCATGGAGGAGATAATATATAATAAGGCCACCAGAATAGAAATGCTGCAAAGTTTGAAACATGAATACATTTCAAAAATTATAACAAGAGGAATAAAATTACAAGAACAATAAATTTAAAAACGAAAAAGACCCCCCAATGAAATAGGATTCTAACACTGGGATTAATTAAAATAAGATTCTGAGACAGCTTCCAATTTTTTTAAAATCAAAGTCCTTAGTCTTGTAAAAAATAAGAAGAAAAATACATAAAATGTCATAGCCCCCGTGGTTTTAATAATTTTGCTGTACAAAGTTAAAGGCCGTCAGTCGGCCATATTTGGTCAGATGACAAAACAAACTTCTGCATATGTATACTCTCATGCACTGTCTTTTTGCCAAGTTTGAACAAAATCAGTCCATACACGGTGAGAAATGGATGGGTGCGCATTTAAGTAACAAAATGGCTGCCAGCCGGCCATCTTGGATCTGATCTCGGAAAAAAATGATGTGCATAGTAACCCAACATTCCTCATCTCTGTGCCAAGTTTTAATAAGGTGGATAAATACATGCCAGATAAATGGTTGAGGACGTGTTCAATATCAAGTTTTTTTTACAACTAAAATGCCCGCCAGTCTACCATACGGCAGTCAACAGTCAATGACGTCATAAAATATCGAAATTTTGTTAATGCACAGAATATGGTCACACGGTTAATTGAATGGAATCCCTCTCAATGCTGATTACAGCGATACAAGTTTACAGGTCATGTTTTTACAGGTTAAAGGTCATGCTTTTGCCTGAGGGCATGGCTGTGCTGCTGTTGCAAGGCCTCCTCTGTAGGTTAGGGCAGGAACTTTTAGCTTTTTAGGACTGATTCCTACCCAAGAATGAGCGCATATTTTGATGTGGTCAATACGCCTTCGTTAGGCATCAGACATGAAGCTTGTGGCCAAGTTTCATCAAAATTGTGTTTGGTTCAAGCAATAATGACTGAAGTGTTTACAGACTCACTCACTGACTGACACATTTCAAAGTTGGCCTCCAAAGCCAGACGCTGACTGGGCATCCTCCGACATGCAGTCCCTTTCCTTGGCACACCTGAGCTATCTACCCACAAGGTTTTCATCCGCAGCTTGATGGAGTACTGCTCTCCCCTCTGTGCTGGCTCCCCTGCCTCACATTTTGCTCAGCTTGATGATGTGGAAACCAAGGCCTTTAAGAGCATTGAAATTTCTCGGGATGAAGCAGACTCTATGGACATGTCACTTTGCGGACAGTTCGCTGGTCTCTGTCTTCTTCCACCTCATTTCTGGTCTTGAACCGTCTGCCCTCTCCGTGCTCTGACCCCCAAAGTATCTGCTGGACGCATGCAGTCTACCAGCAACCCGTTCCGAGTGAAGCTGCCAAAATCCAGAACCTCTGCTCACCTCCACTCATTTATTCCTCTCTTTCCCGCCTGTGGAACCACCTTCCACACTCACTCTTTATACCTTTATTGGAGAGCACTTTTATTCCAGTGCCAATGTGTGATATTCATGTGTGCTAAACATGGCAATAAAATGATCTGTATCGTCGATCCATTTCCTCCCTCAAGACAGCTGTTCATCACTATCTCAGGTCATGCCCCATCTAAAGCCATGATCTATTTTACACCCGATAAAACATCTCCACCCCTCCCAAAATTTTGCTTATGTCTCCATCTTGTCCACCCCTTGCGTTCTCCCCAACCCTTCATCGTTACCTGCATCCCTTATTTGTCCGTCTCATCTACTTTCTCCCTCCATTTTGCTGTTGGTGTTTCCCTTTTATTTTGCTGTTCCCTTTGTTATGTTGTGTCCTGATCTATTCTATCCAAGATATTCCACAGAATGACACAAGTAGGAAGAACCACCTTTAGAGGCCATTTTCCCCGCAGAGCAGGGGTTGGCCTTTTTCGGGCACCGTGGTCCCCTTTTTGAAGCAATGTTTTACGGCCGGATGCCCTTCCTGCCACCAACCCTGTTAGTCGCCTCTTGCCACATACAGGGAATTACCAGCCTTTTCCGCTGGTGAGGCAGGGGAGCCAGCCCAGAGGGGAGAGCAGTACTCCATCAAGCTGCGGATGAAAACCTTGTGGGTAGATAGAAGCTCAGGTGTGCCAAGGAAGGGGACTGCATGTCGGAGGGCCCAGTCAACGTCTGGCTTTGGAGGCCAGAAACCACTCCTGGGAAAAAATTACCAGCCTTGCCACATACAGGGAATTACCAGAATTTGCCGACCTCGGAAGGATGCCAGGTTGAGTCAACCCCCCCCCCCCCCCCCCGGCATTAATTCAGCAATCGACCAGGACTCGAACCCAGGATCCGAGGATCCCAAGCCAGCACCCTAACCGCTAAGCCTCAACGAGACGGGATTTCTCAAACCTCTTCAAAGAGATGCAAAAGCCATTAATGAAGATTTAAAATATTTTAATCCTAAAACTTATTTATGTACTGTAATATGAATAATCTCTAAGGATATGCAATGTCTGAATCTCTTCTTAGACAGATTTCAATGGATTGTTGAAAAGGCTGATACATTTCCGAGTAAACATAACACAGTAAACATAAAAATATATTCTATTCTCTCGTCAAAAGATTACACCAGGTCCAGAATGGTTGTGATTATGAAAACTATTTTGCATCATGGTGAATAATATAGCTCAACCAAAAATATTTTAATGACTGATGAGCAAATTTGTCCTTCATCAAAGAAATTGAAAACAATGTATGGAAAATGGTCTAAAAGTAACAAAGATTCATAGAATAAATCGATATATGTGGGGAAATTACATGGGCAGACCAGGAATCGAACCCAGGTGAGAAACCTGGGTTCGATTCCTGGTCTGGGCATGTAATTTTCCCAAATATATCAATTTAATTATTTAATCCTGATCATTAATCTCATATTTTATATCAACCTCAATGCCAAAAAAAAAGAAGAATGTGGGAACATCTGACTGAAAAATATTTTTGCAAATCTAATAAATATTTTCAAGTGTTTGTTTGTTTGTTTGTCCGGTTGATTGAACCGTAGTGCCTAGGGACTCCAAATTTTGGATATAGATACTTCAGAATTTTGGCAAGTTTTTAAGCTACCACACGTTGGCCTTGACGTCCGTTTTGAGGCCACAAAAGGCGGCTGCAAAGTCTACGTTGGGTTGTGGGGTCAAACAGTGCTGCTGCTGGTCTGCAGGCAAAAGGTAATCATAATGAGTCCAATAACCCCATGGCTTTTCAATTTGCAACACGTCCAGAAACCACTCCTGGGAAAAGTTCATCGAGTTGATGAATAATTGTGAACTCGGTGAAATGATGGAAAATGTCAGAAAGAGGCAAATGTGAGGTTATAAGCAGGCCTCAAAACTAATCAACAAACCAAACTTGAACGAGTTGGCAACACTCTCAGAAAATCTTACAGCCATTCGTGTGTTAAAAAGAAAAACTCAAGATGGACAAAACAAAACATGCTGGAGCTGGTGTTTCATACCTGAGCAGAGTCGATGTATAATTACCTCCACAATAATCTGAAGAAGTGGTTCAGGGAGTGGTGTGAACTGGTGTATATGGATACCGATAGGTTCGTTGTAGATATAAAAACTGTAGGTGGGTATCAAGGTAAGAAAGACGATTTTTGGTTCACACGATACCTCTGATAATCCGAGATCATTACCAATGCTCTCTTTGGCACTGAAAACAAAAAGGTAAGAAAATGACAGAATTGATCACATTGAGATCCAAAACGTACATCTCCAACTTTATGAGGAGAGGATGATGCAAGTCACAGTGAAATCCATGATATTCCTTACAAATCAGACGTTTTAGGGGTTGGGAGGTCGTCCGATAGTCTAAGCTAATTTTAACAATGAGCGACAGAAAACAATTATTTTTGACTCGAGTTATGAGACAGTGGATAAAGTGGACTAATAGTTCAGTACAAAAGGGGGTTCTAACCTACCTGATACAATGTGTTCGGTGAGTTTGTTCAGGTGTCTGAGATTTTAGACTTGTTTTACTTGCTGAGCTGCTGTTGTTGTTGCTGTTGTTGTGGTGGTGGTGATGGTGATGGTGATGGTGTAGCCCGGACAGTTCTCTTGAACAAGCTTACGGCACTGATGCAGCCGATTGATCTTGCAGGAGAGACCCAGGGATCCCCCACATTCAGGATGGCGTACCTCCCCCTACACAAAGTTGGGGCCACAACAGTTAGAGAGAAAAAAAAGAGATGTAGAGGGAGCTAAAGAGAGAGGGAGTTAGAGAGAGTGGATAGGGTCAGAGAGGGAGTAGGTTACAGAGAGAGGGGAGGGTTACAAAGAGGGGGAGAGGATTAGAAAGAGGGGAGATGGTTAGAAAGAGGGGGAGATGGTTAGAAAGAGGGGGAGAGGGTTAGAAAGAGGGGGAGAGGGTTAGAAAGAGGGGGAGATGGTTAGAAAGAGGGGGACAGGGTTAGAAAGAGGGGGAGAGGGTTAGAAAGAGGGGGAGAGGGTTAGAAAGAGGGGGAGATGGTTAGAAAGAGGGGGAGAGGGTTAGAAAGAGGGGGAGAGGGTTAGAAAGAGGGGGAGAGGGTTAGAAAGAGGGGGAGATGGTTAGAAAGAGGGGGAGAGGGTTAGAAAGAGGGGGAGATGGTTAGAAAGAGGGGGAGAGGGTTAGAAAGAGGGGGAGATGGTTAGAAAGAGGGGGAGAGGGTTCGAAAGAGGGGGAGATGGTTAGAAAGAGGGGAGATGGTTAGAAAGAGGGGGAGATGGTTAGAAAGAGGGGGAGATGGTTAGAAAGAGGGGAGATGGTTAGAAAGAGGGGGAGAGGGTTAGAAAGAGGGGAGATGGTTAGAAAGAGGGGGAGATGGTTAGAAAGAGGGGGAGATGGTTAGAAAGAGGGGGAGATGGTTAGAAAGAGGGGGAGATGGTTAGAAAGAGGGGGAGATGGTTAGAAAGAGGGGGACAGGGTTCGAAAGAGGGGGAGATGGTTAGAAAGAGGAGGGAATGGTTAGAAAGAGGGGGAGAGGGTTAGAAAGAGGGGGAGAGGGTTAGAAAGAGGGGGAGATGGTTAGAAAGAGGGGGAGATGGTTAGAAAGAGGAGGAGATGGTTAGAAAGAGGGGGAGATGGTTAGAAAGAGGGGACAGGGTTCGAAAGAGGGGGAGATGGTTAGAAAGAGGGGGAGATGGTTAGAAAGAGGGGAGGATGGTTAGAAAGAGGGGGAGAGGGTTAGAAAGAGGGGAGGATGGTTAGAAAGAGGGGGAGAGGGTTAGAAAGAGGGGGGGATGGTTAGAAAGAGGGGGAGAGGGTTAGAAAGAGGAGGAGAGGGTTAGAAAGAGGGGGAGATGGTTAGAAAGAGGGGGAGATGGTTAGAAAGAGGGGGAGATGGTTAGAAAGAGGGGGAGATGGTTAGAAAGAGGGGGAGATGGTTAGAAAGAGGGGACAGGGTTCGAAAGAGGGGGAGATGGTTAGAAAGAGGGGGAGATGGTTAGAAAGAGGGGGAGATGGTTAGAAAGAGGGGGAGATGGTTAGAAAGAGGGGACAGGGTTCGAAAGAGGGGGAGATGGTTAGAAAGAGGGGGAGATGGTTAGAAAGAGGGGGAGATGGTTAGAAAGACGGGGAGAGGGTTAGAAAGAGGGGCAGATGGTTAGAAAGAGGCGGAGATGGTTAGAAAGAGGGGGAGATGGTTAGAAAGAGGGGGAGATGGTTAGAAAGAGGGGGAGATGGTTAGAAAGAGGGGGAGATGGTTAGAAAGAGGGGGAGATCGTTAGAAAGAGGGGGGGACAGGGTTAGAAAGAGGGGCAGCTGGTTAGAAAAAGGGAGAGATGGTTAGAAAGAGGGGGAGATGGTTAGAAAGAGGGGAGATGGTTAGAAAGAGGGGGAGAGGGTTAGAAAGAGGGGGAGATGGTTAGAAAGAGGGGGAGATGGTTAGAAAGAGGGGGACATGTTTAGAAAGAGGAGGACAGGGTTAGAAAGAGGGGAGATGGTTAGGAAGAGGGGGGGATGGTTAGAAAGAGGGGGGGATGGTTAGAAAGAGGGGGAGAGGGTTAGAAAGAGGGGGAGAGGGTTAGAAAGAGGGGGAGATGGTTAGAAAGAGGGGGAGATGGTTAGAAAGAGGGGGAGATGGTTAGAAAGAGGGGGAGATGGTTAGAAAGAGGGGGAGAGGGTTAGAAAGAGGGGGAGATGGTTAGAAAGAGGGGGAGATGGTTAGAAAGAGGGGGAGATGGTTAGAAAGAGGGGGAGAGGATTAGAAAGAGGGGGAGAGGGTTAGAAAGAGGGGGAGATGGTTAGAAAGAGGGGAGATGGTTAGAAAGAGGGGGAGAGGGTTAGAAAGAGGGGGAGAGGGTTAGAAAGAGGGGGAGATGGTTAGAAAGAGGGGGAGATGGTTAGAAAGAGGGGGAGAGGGTTAGAAAGAGGGGGAGATGGTTAGAAAGAGGGGGAGAGGGTTAGAAAGAGGGGGAGATGGTTAGAAAGAGGAGGAGAGGGTTAGAAAGAGGGGGAGATGGTTAGAAAGAGGGGAGATGGTTAGAAAGAGGGGGAGAGGGTTAGAAAGAGGGGAGATGGTTAGAAAGAGGGGAGATGGTTAGAAAGAGGGGGAGAGGGTTAGAAAGAGGGGGAGATGGTTAGAAAGAGGGGAGAGGGTTAGAAAGAGGGGGAGATGGTTAGAAAGAAGGGGACAGGGTTCGAAAGAGGGGGAGATGGTTAGAAAGAGGGGGAGATGGTTAGAAAGAGGGGGAGATGGTTAGAAAGAGGGGACAGGGTTCGAAAGAGGGGGAGATGGTTAGAAAGAGGGGGAGATGGTTAGAAAGAGGGGGGGATGGTTAGAAAGAGGGGGAGAGGGTTAGAAAGAGGGGGGGATGGTTAGAAAGAGGGGGAGAGGGTTAGAAAGAGGGGGAGATGGTTAGAAAGAGGGGGAGATGGTTAGAAAGAGGGGGAGATGGTTAGAAAGAGGGGGAGATGGTTAGAAAGAGGGGACAGGGTTCGAAAGAGGGGGAGATGGTTAGAAAGAGGGGGAGATGGTTAGAAAGAGGGGTAGATGGTTAGGAAGAGGGGGAGATGGTTAGAAAGAGGGGAGATGGTTAGAAAGAGGGGGAGATGGTTAGAAAGAGGAGACAGGGTTCGAAAGAGGGGGAGATGGTTAGAAAGAGGGGGCGATGGTTAGAAAGAGGGGGAGATGGTTAGAAAGAGGGGGAGAGGGTTAGAAAGAGGGGCAGATGGTTAGAAAGAGGGGCAGATGGTTAGAAAGAGGGGAGATGGTTAGAAAGAGGGGAAGATGGTTAGAAAGAGGGGGAGATCGTTAGAAAGAGGGGCAGATGGTTAGAAAGAGGGGCAGATGGTTAGAAAGAGGGAGAGATGGTTAGAAAGAGGGGGAGACGGTTAGAAAGAGGGGAGATGGTTAGAAAGAGGGGGAGAGGGTTAGAAAGAGGGGGAGATGGTTAGAAAGAGGGTGGGTTGGTTAGAAAGAGGGGGACATGTTTAGAAAGAGGAGGACAGGGTTAGAAAGAGGAGGAGATGGTTAGAAAGAGGGGGAGATGGTTAGAAAGAGGGGGGATGGTTAGAAAGAGGGGGAGAGGGTTAGAAAGAGGGGGAGAGGGTTAGAAAGAGGGGGAGATGGTTAGAAAGAGGTGGAGATGGTTAGAAAGAGGGGGAGATGGTTAGAAAGAGGGGGAGATGGTTAGAAAGAGGGGAAGATGGTTAGAAAGAGGGGACAGGGTTCGAAAGAGGGGGAGATGGTTAGAAAGAGGGGGAGATGGTTAGAAAGAGGGGGGGATGGTTAGAAAGAGGGGGAGAGGGTTAGAAAGAGGGGCAGATGGTTAGAAAGAGGGGGGAGATGGTTAGAAAGAGGGGGAGATGGTTAGAAAGAGGGGGAGATGGTTAGAAAGAGGGGGAGATGGTTAGAAAGAGGGGGAGATCGTTAGAAAGAGGGGGGGACAGGGTTAGAAAGAGGGGCAGATGGTTAGAAAGAGGGGGAGATGGTTAGAAAGAGGGGGAGATGCTTAGAAAGAGGGGGAGATGGTTAGAAAGAGGGGAGATGGTTAGAAAGAGGGGGAGAGGGTTAGAAAGAGGGGGAGATGGTTAGAAAGAGGGGGAGATGGTTAGAAAGAGGGGGACATGTTTAGAAAGAGGAGGACAGGGTTAGAAAGAGGGGGAGATGGTTAGAAAGAGGAGGACAGGGTTAGAAGGAGGGGGACAGGGTTAGAAAGAGGGGGACATGGTTAGAAAGAGGAGGACAGTGTTAGAAAGAGGAGGAGAAGGTTAGAAAGAGGAGGACAGGGTTAGAAAGAGGGGGAGAAGGTTAGAAAGAGGGGGAGATGGTTAGAAAGAGGGGGAGATGGTTAGAAAGAGGGGGAGATGGTTAGAAAGAGGATGAGATGGTTAGAAAGAGGGGGAGATGGTTAGAAAGAGGGGGAGATGGTTAGAAAGAGGGGGAGATGGTTAGAAAGAGTAGGACAGGGTTAGAAAGAGGGGGAGATGGTCAGAAAGAGGAGGACAGGGTTAGAAAGAGGAGTAGAAGGTTAGAAAGAGGGGGATAGGGTTAGAAAGAGGGGGAGATGGTTAGAAAGAGGGTGAGATGGTTAGAAAGAGGGGGGGATGGTTAGGAAGAGGGGGAGATGGTTAGAAAGAGGGGGAGAGGGTTAGAAAGAGGGGGAGAGGGTTAGAAAGAGGGGGAGATCGTTAGAAAGAGGGGGAGATGGTTAGAAAGAGGGTGAGATGGTTAGAAAGAGGGGGAGATCGTTAGAAAGAGGGGGAGATGGTTAGAAAGAGGACAGGGTTAGAAAGAGGAGGACAGGGTTAGAAAGAGGAGGACAGGGTTAGAAAGATGAGGACAGGGTTAGAAAGATGAGGACAGGGTTAGAAAGATGAGGACAGGGTTAGAAAGAGGAGGACAGGGTTAGAAAGAGGGGGAAAGGTTAGAAAGAGGAGGACAGGGTTAGAAAGAGGGGGAAAGGTGAGAAAGAGGAGGACAGGGTTAGAAAGAGGAGGACAGGGTTAGAAAGAGGGGGAAAGGTTAGAAAGAGGACAGGGTTAGAAAGAGGAGGACAGGGTTAGAAAGAGGAGGACAGGGTTAGAAAGAGGGGGAAAGGTTAGAAAGAGGAGGACAGGGTTAGAAAGAGGAGGACAGGGTTTTTTTTTTTTTTGTATACTGAATCGAGGCTCGTGAAAGAGCTGACATTTACTTCACAAACAAATCAACCAGACAAACAAAATATATAAAAAGAGGGAGCGGAAGACAAGAGAATGGGAAGCACGCAAACACTTGAGAGCACACAACATTTAAGAGCAGGGAGATGTGTGGGAGGGAGAGGGCTTGGGGGGAGGAGGCGTGGGAAGGGGGGGGGGGGTGGGAGAAGTATAAAACACAAGGACACCAAGGACTTCCAGGACAGAAGTTGGTATTTCAAAAAGTGGAATTGGGGTGAAATTATCGGGGATAGAAAAGATCAAGGTTTTGGATGGGGGAAGATAAGAGATGGTGGTGAACAGCTGTTTTAAAGACCTGGAGGGTGGAGTGGGATTGAAGAGAGTGAGGGAGTTTGTTCCAGAGGCAGGAGAAAAGAGGAATGAAGGAGTGAAGGTGAGCAGAGAGTCTTGATTTTGGCAGTTTAACCATAAGAGGGTTGCAGGCAGATCTTGTGCGACCTGTAGGAATATTTGCGGGACAGAGCCCAGAGAGAGCTGGGGGGGCAAGGCCAGAGAGGAGTCGGTAGAAGACGGAAAGACCACCAACCTGCCTGCGGTGAGTGAGTGAGAGGCCCTTGGAGTTAGCTTCATCGCGCGAGATTCCAATGATTCTGAACGCTTTGCTTTCAACAGCGTGAAGACGAGCTAGGTGTGAGGCAGGAGCACCAGCCCAGAGGGGAGAGGAGTATTCCATTGAGCTGCGCATGAAAGCCTTGTACGTGGTGAGGAGCTCAGGTGTGCCAAGGAAGGACTTCGCACGACGGAGGATGCCCATTCGGCGACTGGCTTTGGAGGCCAGATTTGAAATGTGGTTTTCCCAGGAAAGATCATGGCAGATAGTGAGACCCAAAAGTTTGAGTGACAGAACTTCTTGGAGAGGATTATTCAGAAAGTAGATGGGAGGGTTGTCCAGTCGGTCTTTTCGGAGAGACATCGTAAGAGTGTGAGATTTGTCAGGATTGAAAGACATGTTCCACTTGTTTGCCCAGTCTGTTATTTTGTCCAGGTCTGCAGAGAGTGAGGAGGCTGCAGACTGCCGATCTGAGGGATGAAGAATGGAGCGACAGAGAGTAGAGTCATCAGCAAAGAGATAGAGAGGATTTTCAAGAGAGTCGGAGAGATCATTGATGAAGACCAGAAAAAGCACAGGGCCTAGAACACTGCCTTGGGGAACTCCAGCCTGAACAGGAAGAGGAGATGAGAGAAACCCATTCAGGGCCACACGTTGACTATGACTGGAGAGGAAGTCCGCCAGCCATGCGTGGAGATTTCCATGGATACCAACAGAGGAGAGTTTGGTGAGCAGAGCAGGGTGCCAGACCGTATCGAAGGCACGTGATATGTCAAGGGAGACAGCTCTAATTTCCTGTTTGGCATTGAGGACCTCCATCCATTGCTGAGAAAGCAGTAGCAGCATGTCCAGAGTAGAGTGACCAGGTCTGAAACCAAATTGATGATCAGAGATCAAGCCATTGGAGAAGAGGAAAGATTTCATATCTGAAGCAATGATGGATTCCATGACTTTACTGATAATTGAGAGAAGGCTGATTGGTCTGTAGTTGCTGGGATCTGTTTTTGCACCTTTTTTGTGCAAAGCGGTGATGTTGGCAGATTAGTTGTTAGTTGATTGTTGTTGTTGGCAGATTAGGGTTAGAAAGAGGGGTAGAGGTTAGAAAGAGGAGGACAGGGTTATAAAGAGGAGGAGAAGGTTAGAAAGAGGAGGAGAGGGTTAGAAAGAGGGGGAGAGGATTAGAAAGAGGGGGAGATGGTTAGAATGATGGGGAGATGGTTATAAAGAGGACAGGGTTAGAAAGAGGGGAAGAGGATTATAAAGAGGAGAGGTTAGAGAAAGAGGGAAAGGGCCGGTCCATGGGGACCGATCGGTACTGTGACCGTGACCGTGCTGTCCTGACGAATATGGGCAGCAGGGAAGAATGGGGAAGATTTTGCCCCCGACTTGTGTGGGGGTACAACCACCATGAAGAGACGTCCTCGATAGTTGTTGAGCCTCAACTTTTCGAAGGGGGTGATCCAGAACCACCATTTCCCTACTATTGATGGGCACAAATTCTCCCTGTAGGTGGAGCTGCCCATTCCATAAGGTAACAGAAATAAAACTAACTGTGTTTGCAGGGAGTGAAACAAAGCAGTGTGCCCATTGGGCTCGATGCAAAGCTTCATGTGGACCTCATTGTTGTTGGCTCTGTCGCAGTCTCAAAAAAAGGTACGATTGCTGAAAAAGACCAGAGGCCTATACACAAACAGACGTGAGTGCTGTATCGCATTTTATTTTGGGGTAGGGGAAATGGATCGTGGGCCGAGCCCCTGTTTTGTTTACTTTCGTGACCCACCTCACATATCTACCTGCATTTCTAATATGTTGTGTAAAAATATTACAGAATTAATATCTGAAACTCGTCATGCACCAAAATTGCACATATTTTCAAAATGTGGGAAAAAACACCCAAAATGTTGACGATCTTTTAAATAAATATTGTCCAATCACAGCACGTGTTACATAGGCCATGAGCGCTAATCAGCCAATCGCACGCTTCGTTGCAGACTGTACATACAGTACTGGCGCCGCTATCATGGCGACTTACATGTCCAGATGCAGCTACGGATGGTGGAGATTCTGAGGTTGGTTCTTCAGGCGTTTGCTTCATGCATGTCGTCAATACGCACAGCAGAGTGATTCCATTTTTTTTTTTTTTAAATAAGATTTTTAATAAGTTAATTTTTGATAAATGTTATTTTAAATAGGCTAACATTCCAATTCATTTTTTCCATAAGAGCTTTGATAACTAGTTTGATAATTAATTTCAGTTCATGAAGAATTTAAAAAAAAAATCACTGTTTGAGATTAAAATTATGACCATCTTCTGGGTAAAAATTATAATAAAAATTTTTTATTATATAATTTCCTTACTTTGTGTGTGTGTGTGTGTGTGTGTGTGTGTATGTATGTGTGTATGTATGGGTGTGTGTGTGTGTGTTACTGTGCATATATACACAAAGAATTAAGTTAAGCACCCCTACACAACGAATTAAGGTAAGCACCCCCTAATATATATTCTTTGTGTATATGTATACATTGGCATATATTCTAAGGTATGTGAGATCAAATAATGATTGGTATGACATTAGCAATTATCCATTGATGAAATTGAGTGATCAAAGTGAAAAAAAGTGATTGGTTGAGTCAGTGATCCGATCACGTGGGTCCTACACACGTTATTGACGCAAAGATCGCTAGAGGTCTTCTCAGAACAATGACTGTACGTTAGAAAACATAAACGTCATCCACACTGTCCGTGATGGACCTATAGCTCCATACTTAAATTGAGGTGAAAATATGCCTAAAATTCCCAAAAAATTTCACCTTAAATTATTCAGAATAAAATATTGAAAACGGCATGATTGTTATGTTTTTATGTGACCATAATATCACTTCTCCAGAAAATATAGCAATATCATGGGTATATTACACTGTTTTGACGACAACAAACTTGTAATGTGCGAGGTTGTACAAAAACGGGGGGGGTGCTTAACTTAATTCTTTGTGTATATATATATGACGTCATGATGGCACGCATGTTAGTGTGTGCGTGTGTATATATATATATATATATATATATATATATATAGTGAAACCTTGACTTACGAGTTTAATTCATTCTGTGACCGAGCTCGTAACTCAATTTGCTCGTTTCTCAAATTAAATTTCCCCATTAAAAGGCATTGAAATGCTATTAATCCGTTCCAGCCCCCAAAAAACCACACCAATTTTTTTTGTTACGTGTTTTTAAATAAGAAAAATGTACTTTATAAATAACAAATAATGTATAAACAAGCACGACCTCGTATATACTGTTCATAATAAAAGAGAATGTTGTAGCGACCCATGGGTCCCCCAAGCAAGACCGGCATCAGAATCTCCTTGCTCCAGCCGGTGACGTCACCGGCGGGGATCCCCGGCGCCAGAGTGGCTGGTCACGTGACCGCCAAAGCGTCCCGCGCGTGCGGGTATAATGAGCTACACCTGTGGATCACGTGACCACCGAAGCACGCCTCGCTTGAGAGGCGTGGCTTTCGGTTTCGGATTGGGTTTTTGGTTTTGCTTTATAAGGCAGCCCGATAAACGGGCTTTTTAGTGTTCCCGAGTTGGTTTTACGAATAAACATCTTCTCGGACGAGTTTGTGCCTTGCCATCCTTTTATCCGTATTCTGCTGGAGTCCAGACTCCTTCAATGTAAAGAAATAAACTGGTTTTATTAAGTGTTGTGGCGGACACGAAAGCACTGACGTGGTGACATCACCCCGCACACCAAGTGGGGGTGGGCCACGCCGGTGAGAGAGGCGTGGCCTCAGGATATAGACGGGGCGCGCAGCCTTGAGCAGCTTAGTGCTGCAGTTTGAATAAAGACTTGTATGAACCGCGTTGTCCGCTTGCTCCTTGCGTAAGCATTAGCGCGCGCAGCATCGCGCTACAGTGTATTTACCTTGAAGATCAGACGAAGATGCTGGCGGAGGTGGAGGAGATAACTTTTGCCCTTTTCGCCACACTTTCCTCGCTTTCACTTGCAGGGCGTTTCAATAAAAACCTGTCCAACGAGGTTTGTTTCTTCCTCCCTTTAAAAATGTTTCGAAAATTCTCCATCTCTTCATGGATAGAGGTCCGGAGCTTTGAAATAATCGTAACGCCCTTGGCTGGCGTTATAGCCTTTATCGACTCCTTCTGCTTCAAAATCGTACATATCGTAGAAGTACTACGATCGTACTGCCTCGCCAAGTCGACAACACGCACACCTCGCTCATGTTTTTCGACGATTGCGTGTTTTATATCCAAGCACATCATCCTCTTCTTCTTCTCAGTACTGCCCTTGGCACTCAATTTCTTAGGACCCATGGTTAAAACTAAGAAATTTTCCAAAATAACCAACATGCGAAAACAAAGCAGCAGCGATATACGGCAGAGATGCTTGCACGGCAAGATAACCACGTGACCGGAACGCTCGTTGGGCCGCCTAGTGGCAGGTGGCGTAAGCTCGTAACTCAGATCTCGGCTCGCATCTCAAAGCAAAAAACCGCCCGAGCGACGGCTCGTATCTCGGAAAACTCGTAAGTTGGTGCACTCGTAAGTCAAGGTTTCACTGTATATATATATATATTGTTACGGTCCGCAGATAAGATGTTGTTTGCCGAGCGGAGGCACCGCGGCCGAACAGTTTTTCCCCGACTAAACCCGATTCCCTGAACGTTGGCCGTATCGCACCACAGCTATTCAACGAGGGAAAAGACAAAGACGACGGATGTGAAGAAAAGGAATAAGAAGACGAAAAAAAGGTTGAAAATACTACTAAATTTATTTACTATTTACAGGGTCAAAATAACCAAGGAGAAGGAAAGATAAGAAAATAATTTACAGAAGCTTTTAGAGACACAGTGAAAATACTAGCTTATCTAACAGGCTTAACTTATTCCCAGGGACAAGACAAAAGACAGACTACGAACACACTTACACGGGGAATGATGATAGGAATGGCAGGTGGATAGCTGGGGGGAGAGGGAGGTCCAACGGGTCCGTCCGGCAGCACGATCGGCGCGTTGGGCAGCCGCCGTTCCTTCGCGGCCCTGCTCCAAACTGCCGTCCAGGCCCCACGCTGCTGTGGCTGCAGTTTCGGTGGCTCAAGCTGCTGTGGATGCAACCGCCACTCTTGTCATGGACCTCTCTTTGTCATGGACCTCTCTTTGTCATGGACCTCTCTTTGTCATGGACCTCTCTTTGTCATGGACCTCTCTTGTCATGGACCTCTCTACGCAGCTTTGCTCTGACGACTCCCTTTTTATCACTCTTGCGCCCGCGCTTTTATAACGCCTCCGGCGATTAAGCCGCCGGCCTTCAGGACACGCCCATCGGTGTGCTCACCTCGGCCATGGTTGGTCGCGCGACCCTCTGGCTCCGCCCTTGATGACGACGGGCGGGCACGCCTTTCTTCCCCGACCCAAGCACATGTTCAATGGCGGCTTTGGAGGGGATGTAATTGGCAAATTGAGGCTTGGCCATGACGAAAGGGGAAATGGAGGTTTTTGGGAATGGGAATGAAGGGAATCTATCTATTTCACTTGGTGCAATGGAGTGTCATTTTAATGGAAGACAAGGCCTTACCCTAAAACACATAATAAAGATATAAGCTACTGAACAAGGGTTTTATAGTGTCCTTCAATGGATGCTTTATGGAATTAACTACCGGAACGCCCTTTGAACTTTACACAACACTGGAGGCAGGAGGGGCCAGACTCAAGCAATAATAATAATACACACAATCAAAAAAAATACAGTCCTCATATCCGCAACACTGCACCCTCCTCCTCTTAGGCACGTCCCGGGCCTACAACTTTAATTTAGTGTGGCACGTAGGTGTAGTTCCCTCTACTTTTAACCTGACCCTGAGTGCGACAGTTTTAAAACATAGATAAATATGTCCCGCTGCTCCATTGCACCCTGCCTAACAGACTCACGCCCACAGCTAACCGAATTGCGGAATGGTCTTCAAACTACACACTGACGGTGGGGAGCATTATTTACAGTGACGCTATTTTATTTACAAAACGCAACCCAGGACCTGTGATTGTTCTTTCTGGGGGGGAGACAGTCTGCTCTGCATCGACGCACCATGAAAGCACACAAAACGCACCAACACACCCTCAAGCACCAATCGGTGCACAGTCATCACTGTCCATCAAAATAAAACCAACAACCCCTAACCCTGCAGGTGGTCTCTTGCTCTTCGGCTCCCTCTGCTGGCTATTTGCTTTCTTCCAGATGTCATTTTCTCTCATTTTCTTACTGGCGGCCTATTTGAGCATAAAATGAAATGCACCCAACGTGTCCATTTTTATTTATTTTATTTATGGCCCACAGGGCCGACTAGTGTGGTTCACCTGTGGGGCATCGGTGCCCTGTGGCCAAGGTCCGCCAGCAAGATTTCGGGCCTTCATGGCCGGTTCCAGCAGAGGGGCCATGCCCCAACCCATGGGGTCCATAAGTGGTGCTCGGCCACAGTGGTGTGGTCCATAATGTGGTGCATCGATGCAGACAGCTGGTTCTGGGAGTTCCGGGCGCACAATGGCGGACTCACGCACGCTCCCCTCGGCGCCCAGTGGCGCTCAGGTCCTCATGTGGGAGACAAAAGGGGGGACAAGACAGATGAGCGAGGGGTAAGGTCTCAAGGGTACACATCAATAAGGCAATGCAAGGCGAAGTGCGTACGGAGAGCGAAGTGAGAAAGCTCGTCCCCACCGTACGTCACCCCCCCCGTCACCTACACTACCCTTGCCCTTACCCCATATTTACAAAAATTTACACATTACAAATCCGTCGCTACCGTCACATCTTCCCCCTATACCAAATTCGTTCCCACAATCCCTCTATCCAAAATTTGCCATCACCCAATTCATCATCAATCCTCATAAGGAGGAAGAGATGGAACGTCAAGCACAATGTCACACCCACGTCATGATGCGTCTCACAATCCAAAACATTTGCATCAAAAATAATTAAAAACAACCATGGCATGGTGTGGAGTACCATCGTTACCTCAGGTGAGTGGATGTAGATGGTGCGAGGAGATTTTCATCCTAACTATCCTCTAAATGACATTAACACACTTTACACTACCCGGGGTCTTTCCCTGCCAATCCATTGGCCATCTTACACTATGGGTTCTAAAAACCAATTCCCATTGACCAAACTGTGGTGCTTCTCAATTTGGGGTCTCACTCCCCCGATTCAACTCCCGGTGCCCTTGCACAATTTCAAGACTGGGCCGTGTAGCTCTCCCAGCAGGTCTACCCACCTGCCCACCTCCACCACTGCAGTTGCCACCCGAGCTTACCTAGCTCCTCACCTGACCTATCTAACCGGGGAAGGCCCCTCCTGGCTCTGTCACCCCTCGGTGCCCTCTGGCACTGGGCTACCCGGGTCCGTCCTCCGGATCCTCGGGCCCCATCCACAACAACTCTACCGGCTCCCAGAGCCCCCCTGCGGCCTCACCTGGCCGACATCCTCACAGTGGTGGAGTGCCCAAACCACTACACACACTAACAGGCTACACGCCCAGCCATTTCCACAACACTAATGCACCCATCCAAATACCATTCTTTCACCCGCACCACAGATGCCAATATCCAACCACAATTTACCTATACCCTCTACCTAACACTTACACTACCCGCCCCGGGTATTCGTGATGGGGGTCCATCCTTCCCCCATTCACACCATCCACTCCACTCCATAGTTTCCACCATACTCACTCCACGACCATCCATTCCAATACTCCATATATTCCACACTCCATGTATTCCACACTCCATGTATTCCACACAACCATTCTCCATTCACCTGTTGTTGCACACCTGTGCAATCACACCTGGTGCCACCTGCACCCTCCTTCCTTCCTGGACCATTTGGTCAGCACAATACTCATCTCACTATTCTTCTCTCATACACTGCTCCATACACCTGTCCAGTTGCACACCTGTGCAATCACATTACTACTCACAATCACAATCAGTTACTCATACCCTGCTCAATATCTCGTGAGATCTACCGGCTAACCGGGCCTTCCCCGGTTAGATAGGTCAGGTGAGGAGCTAGGTAAGATCTTGGAGATCTCGCGAGATCTTGGAGACGGTGGGAGGGATTTTCAAAGCTCCACACGTCTCCACGTTTTTCGAAGTTAAGTCTGTTCACAATTGTATTTTGTCGAAACTGTATTTATCTTTCGGTGTGTGAAGTTATTGTGTGCAACTTTGGTTGTTTCTCGGTGTTTATCTTTCATAAATTGATCGTCTGTTTGCCGTGTCGTGTCTTGAGGCCTTGTACAGTGTGCACTGTACAACCTTGAGGCTTTGTTTTTCTCTCAGCGGTCCGTCGTTTGTGATCCAATAACTTTCGTTCTCTGTATTCCCAGGCTTTTCACCCATAGCCTACTTCCTTGTGTCAATCTCAACTCAAAAAAAAAAAAAAAAAAAAAAAAAAAATACAACAACAACAACAACATTTCCTTCTCTGTTCTCATTCGTTTATTCATTCTTATTCGTTCGTTCGTTCTTCGACCACGTGTTTCTCCCCCATTTCCCCAGATAGTTTTCACTCATTAACCTTCAATGTTTACACTTTCCCCTCAAGTTATGTATTCCGTCATATTTTATAACACCTTTTTCTTCTTCTTCTTTAAAAGGCTGCTTTCGACTTGCTCACCAAATCAATTCATCCCAAAAAAAATATCCATCTCCTATAGTGCCTTTTTTCTACATTCCCTAAACTCTCCTGCACTCCATCCTCCATCCAGCGTCCTTAAACGTATTTTTAACTCGAAGGTCACAAGAAACTCATTTTGCAATAAATGTTCGTTTCCCATAAATCGTACACTTTCAAAAATCCAATCTCACCCCTCCCCTCCAAATCTTCCCCATAACCCCTCCCCTCCAAATCTTCCCCATCACCCCTCCCCTCCAAATCTTCCCCATCACCCATCCCTTTCAAATCTCCCCCCTTGCCCCCTCCCTCCTAAACTACCCCCTCACCCCTCCCCGCCAAGACGCCCCCTCGCCCCTCCCCTCCTAGACTCCTGCCTCACCCCTCCCCTCCAAATCTCCCCCATATCCCATCCCTTTCAAATCCCTCCCCTTGTCCCTTCCCTCCCAAACTCCCCCCTCACCCCTCCCCTTCAAATCTCCCCACCCTCATTGCTTCTCAATTTCCCCCCTCTCACTCCCCCTCCTCAAAGCGTCCTCCCCGCTTCTTCCCCCTTCAAACTCTCACCTCCATCTCCCCCAACCTTCTGCCTCGCTCTTCCCCCTCCTCAAATAACACCTCATAGTGGCTCACCCAATCACCATCAAACCTTTTGTCCGCCCCATCCTTCCCTTTCTCCGAGCTATTCTGAAATCTCTGACACACCTTCAACAGCTCTCCCTACCTCTTCCACCTCTTCCACATCTTACCCTACCCCTCCTCCCCCCTGTTCTGTATCTGATGCTCCCCCTTCCTCTTCATTAACGGTATGGACCTCAAACATCCGGGGCCTTCGTTCAAACTTAACTGATCTCTCCATACAGGTTGCTTCTGTCAAACCAGACGTGATCTGCTTAACAGAAACTTTCCTCCTTTATGATGTCTCTGATTCCATAGTATCTCTCCCGGGCTACTCCCTCCTCCGGTATGATAGACCTGAGCCTCGTCCTGGAGACGGGGTTGCTATCTTTATCAAAAACTCTCTTCCTCACTCGCCCTGCACTGCACTCTCTCCACCTCACCCCCAGGAATACCTCTGGCTACGGCTTCCCCTTCGCTCCCACCTCTTGTTCATATGTGTGTTGTACCGTCCACCAAACAGTGATGACTCCATCTACATCTCGCTGTCTGATGATATGGACCAACTTCTATCTACTCATCCCAACTCTCTCTTCCTCATATGTGGTGATTTCAACTGTCATCATGCCAGTTGGCTGGGTGTGGGTACCTCTCTCACCAGCCATGGCTCCTCAGCAAAGGACTTCTGCGACTCACTGGGACTGACACAATCTGTCAATTTCCCGACCCGGATCTCAGTCAACGGAACATCTTCTCTTCTGGACTTGGTTATGACTAACTTCCCTGAAAATGTCTGCTGCTCTTCTTCTGCTCCGATCGGATCATCTGATCATGTCCTTGTTAAAGTGGACATCTCTCTGACCATCCTCAGGGAGCCTGCTCAGCGTCGACGAGTCTGGCATTTCACTCAGGCCAACTGGCACGGTCTTCAAGCAGCCATCAATCATCTGGACTGGTCTCCCATCTCTACCACCTCTGACATCAACTCATCCTGGGAATTCTTCCAAAGTAAATTGCTCTCTCTCATGCACAGATTTATCCCATCTCGTCTTCAGTTGTCATACCCTTCCTCCCGTCCATGGTACACGGAATCTTGTGGTGAGGCTGTTGCCCAGAAACAACTTGCCTTCGTCTCCTGGAAAGCAAATCCAACGGAAGGAAATCTCATTTCCTTTCACAAAGCCCGAAACAAGTGTGTGTCCACCCTCAGGAGAGCCAGGAAACAATATCTCTCCGTTCTCAAGACCGAACTCTCTTATCTGTCTCCCTCTTCCAAATCCTGGTGGCGTCTGGTCAAATCCGTTTCTGGTGTTTGTTCCCCCTCCATCCCCTCCCTTACCTCAAACGGCTACACAGCTGACTCCGCACGTGAAAAAGCTGAATGCCTCAACTCTGTGTTTGCCTCTAAATCTTGTGTCCCAAACCCATCCCTCTCTGTACCCACCATACCCAGTCGTACCCTGCTGCTCCTGGACTCCGTGTCCTTTCCTCCTGACAAGGTGGAAAAGTTTCTGTCAACCCTCGACTCTGATTCTGCAACTGGACCCGACGGCATCAGCCCACGGGTCCTAAAATCCTGCTCTGCTGCTCTATCTCACCCTCTCTCTGTTCTCTTCACCCTCTCTTTTGCTCAAGGTCAACTGCCATCTGCTTGGAAATCAGCCAACATCACCGCTTTGCACAAAAAAGGTGCAAAAACAGATCCTAGCAACTACAGACCAATCAGCCTTCTCCCAATTATCAGCAAAGTCATGGAATCCATCATTGCTTCGGATATGAAATCTTTCCTCTTCTCCAATGGCTTGATCTCTGATCATCAATTTGGTTTCAGACCAGGTCACTCTACTCTGGACATGCTGCTTCTGCTGTCTCAACAATGGATGGAGGTCCTCAATGCCAAACAGGAAATTAGAGCTGTCTCCCTCGACATATCACGTGCCTTCGACACGGTCTGGCACCCCGCTCTGCTCACCAAACTCTCCTCCTTTGGTATCCATGGAAATCTCCATGCATGGCTGGCGGACTTCCTCTCTAGTCGTCGTCAACGTGTGGCCCTGAATGGGTTTCTCTCATCTCCTCTTCCTGTTCAGGCTGGAGTTCCCCAAGGCAGTGTTCTGGGCCCCGTGCTTTTTCTGGTCTTCATCAATGATCTCTCTGACTCTCTCGAAAATCCTCTCTATCTCTTTGCTGATGACTCCACTCTCTGCCGCTCCATTCCTCTTCCCTCAGATCGGCAGTCTGCTGCCTCCTCACTCTCTGAAGACCTGGACAAAATCACAGACTGGTCAAACAAGTGGAACATGTCTTTCAATCCTGACAAATCTCACACTCTTACTATGTCTCTCCGAAAAGATCGACTGGACAACCCTCCCATCTACTTTCTCAACAATCCTCTCCAAGAAGTTCTGTCGCTCAAGATTTTGGGTCTCACTATCTGCCATGATCTTTCTTGGGAAAACCACATTTCCAAGCTGGCCTCCAAAGCCAGTCGCCGACTGGGCATCCTCCGTCGTGCGAAGTCCTTCCTCGGCACACCTGAGCTCCTCACCACATACAAGGCTTTCATCCGCAGCTCAATGGAATACTGTTCTCCCCTATGGGCCGGTGCTCCTGCCTCACACCTAGCTCGGCTTCACGCTGTTGAAACCAAAGCTTTCAGAATTATTGGAATCTCCCGCGATGAAGCTATCTCTGAGGGCCTTTCACTCACTCACCGCAGGCAGGTAGGTGGTCTTTCTGTCTTCTACCGACTCCTCTCCGGCCTTGCACCCCCAGCTCTCTCTGTGCTCTGTCCCCCAAATATTCCTACAGGTCGCACAAGATCTGCCAGCAACCCTCTGATGGTTAAACTGCCGAAATCTCGGCTCACTGCTCACCTTCACTCTTTCATTCCTCTTTTCTCCCGCCTCTGGAACAAACTCCCTCACTCCCTTCAATCCCACTCCTCCCTCCAGGTCTTTAAAACAGCTGTTCACCACCATCTCTTATCTTCCCCCATCCAAAACCTTGATCTTTTCTACCCCAGCTAATTCACCCCAGATCCACCTTGTTTGAAATTCCAACTTCTTTCCTGGAAGTCCTGGCAGTGTCCATATGTTTTATACCTCTCCCACTGCCCCCTTCCCACGCCCCCCCCCCCAAAGCCCTCGCCCTCTCTCAGATCTCTCGATGTCTCCATGTCTCTCGGTCCCTGCTCTCAAATGTTGTGTTTGTGTCCTTCCCCCTCTCTCCTCATCTTGTCTACCGCTCCCTATGTTATATGTTTTATGTGTCGGTTTGTCTTTCTGTGTGATTAATGTTCGCTCTTTCACGAGCCTCGATATTGTATACAAAACAAAACAAAAAAAAAAAAAAAAAAAAAAAAATACACTTTCGATCCTCACACACACGGCATCATCTCATCTAACTACTCCCCTCTGGAACTTGCGCTTCCCAGTCGTCCCTTTAAACTATTGCGCTCCCTCGTCATTATCATCCACTTTAATCTACCTGCGTCCCCACTACCGGTATCATTGTCACTACCTAACCTTAACGTTACCTAATGTCATCTTCGCTAGATCCCTACACACGATATATCCTAACCCTCCCGGGCTAGTTTTCACTGCCATAAACCCCATAAGACTAGTGCTCCTTTGCCCCCGCTGTGAGGGATGACAGAGTTGCCATCCCGTCACATCGGGCATCTCCTCCTATCAATTTTGCTTACCAAATTCCAACCAATCAAAATTTTCCAATTACTGCCAATTCTATTCACTTTTCTAAATTTTGGATCAAAAACACTATCAGTATTATCATCATCACAGTCCGTTATATCCTAGCCTCGGTGCGTCATGACATCATTAAACTCGGCTTCGTAAAGCCGAGCAATGAATTCGGGTGGTTTGGTCACCCACAGGTTGAATCCGCCCGGCTTTCGGTTCAAGGGAGGTGGTTTGGTCGGGCCGAGATTCCACGCACCATCTCGGCGCAGGACCTTGCGGTCCCGGCCCGATGGCTCAATCTCCCCCGGTCGGAACCCCGTCCCCGCCAGGGGGCACCGTCCGCTTCCTCCCACTCGCCCTTGAACCGGACCGGTCGCCTCGCCCGCCAAGGCCCGGACTCGACCGTGCAGGGCGGGGCCAAGCCCGAATCGGCACCGACGCTTCGAAGAGAAGCGACGCAGCATCGATCCGCGCCGGGCCTCGCATCCAACAAAGCACACCGTGCCCCGAGTGCTCGCATCGGCTATCCGTCGCCCTAACCGCTAACCCGTTCAATGTCGATGCTTCACTTGCATACGCGACCCGTTTCACACTCACAAAACCTGGCGTTCCAACGCCTCCAGTGCATCCCACACACTCCGTCCATTCCACCGACGCACTCCTTGTTACACACCACACCTCTCGCGCACACTCGCCGTTCGCACACTCCCTTAACACACCTCGCGCACTCTCCCCCGGTACGTACTCCGTACCACTCACCATGGGCGTGCACTCTGGCATCCACCCACTAACGCGCTCACATGGGCTCTCCCACACCCGCGCCATGACCAACTCAGGTGTGCTTCCTCGCACACCCTCAACCATTCCAAGCGTGCATTCTCGCACCCGCTCCACCACCAACTCACTCTCCGGGTCACTCTCACCCTCGCACGTACACTCCGTATCGCTCTCACTCCCTGTGTCACACCCCGTACACCCCGACGTGCATTCCCGCTCGCACTCGGTAGCACACTCGCGCTTCGTAACACGCTCACCCCTTGACGCACACTTTTTTTTCACTCGCGTGCTATTTCCTCTCACACCGGACCCTTCACCAACGCCCGGGTGCCATATTGACCCCAATCGCGCGACAATTCTTTTGTCGCTAAACATCCTCTTACAAAATCTCCCCGCACAATACACAGCACGACTCACCTGGGGGATTCCCTTCTCCACGCGCACCTGCAAATCTTCATTTGGGTTATTAAGTACAGCAGCGTGATGTGAGCAGGGACTTTGCACATTTTCCATTTCTCCCTGCAATTCCCGGGCTACCTCCGTCATCTCTTCAATTTTAATTCCCAGCACTGCTTTTTCTTTATTCACCTCGACGACCGTTGGCTTTAATAAAATTCCCTCTACCTCATCGGTCGCCGGCTTTTCCAAACCCCGTGTCGCGATTTCTACCCCCGTCATTGTACCCGCGCTTTTCTCCGCTTCGCTCAACCAGCGCTTCTCGACCCGCGTTACCTCCTCGTGCACCCCTGGGACCTGCTCGCCCACCATGCGATCCATGGTCTCCCCACATTTTTGCATGCGGTCACCCATTCTGTCCGCAATTTTGCCGATTCGCTCCATTTTGCTTCCTAGCCTCTCAAATTTATTGTCTAACTTCTTAAAATTCTTGTCTAACCCCTCTCTTAATTGCTCACTATTAGCCCTCGCTTCGTCCCTCATTTTATCCATAAGGGCCCCGATTTGTAGGAAAAAAAGGTTCGAATCCACCGGCGGCGCTGCTACGGTCGCGGTCGCCGTAGCAATGTGCGAGGCACCATTTTGCGCGCCCGTAACCTCGTGCGCGAGAGCGCCCTTTTGCGCGCCTGAAACCTCCTCAACCACATTGCCATTTTTATCCTCCTCCCTTTCCTCCACATACATTTCCCCGAGGTCCTGGGTCGATTCTACCCCGTCTATCTCTCCCACCGACATCCCGTCGCCTTGACCAGCCATGGCGCGATTTCAAAATTCGGGTTTTGTAAAACAAAAGCAATTTCGGTACTTTGTAATTTTGAGCGCGTTAAGCGCTTCAGGTCCGAATCCGACACTTCTGACACCAATTGTTACGGTCCGCGGATAAGATGTTGTTTGCCGAGCGGAGGCACCGCGGCCGAACAGTTTTTCCCCGACTAAACCCGATTCCCTGAACGTTGGCCGTATCGCGCCACAGCTATTCAATGAGGGAAAAGACAAAGACGACGGATGTGAAGAAAAGGAATAAGAAGACGAAAAAAGGTTGAAAATACTACTAAATTTATTTACTATTTACAGGGTCAAAATAACCAAGGAGAAGGAAAGATAAGAAAATAATTTACAGAAGCTTTTAGAGACAGTGAAAATACTAGCTTATCTAACAGGCTTAACTTATTCCCAGGGACAAGACAAAAGACAGACTACGAACACACTTACACGGGGAATGATGATAGGAATGGCAGGTGAATGGCTGGGGGGAGAGGGAGGTCCAACGGGTCTGGCAGCACGATCGGCGCGTTGGGCAGCCGCCGTTCCTTCGCGGCCCTGCTCCAAACTGCCGTCCAGGCCCCACGCTGCTGTGGCTGCAGTTTCGGTGGCTCAAGCTGCTGTGGATGCAACCGCCATTCTTGTCATGGACCTCTCTTTGCCATGGACCTCTCTTTGTCATGGACCTCTCTTTGTCATGGACCTCTCTTGTCATGGACCTCTCTACGCAGCTTTGCTCTGACGACTCCCTTTTTATCACTCTTGCGCCCGCGCTTTTATAACGCCTCCGGCGATTAAGCCGCCGGCCTTCAGGACACGCCCATCGGTGTGCTCACCTCGGCCATGGTTGGTCGCGCGACCCTCTGGCTCCGCCCTTGATGACGACGGGCGGGCACGCCTTTCTTCCCCGACCCAAGCACATGTTCAATGGCGGCTTTGGAGGGGATGTAATTGGCAAATTGAGGCTTGGCCATGACGAAAGGGGAAATGGAGGTTTTTGGGAATGGGAATGAAGGGAATATATCTATTTCACTTGGTGCAATGGAGTGTCATTTTAATGGAAGACAAGGCCTTACCCTAAAACACATAATAAAGATATAAGCTACTGAACAAGGGTTTTATAGTGTCCTTCAATGGATGCTTTATGGAATTAACTACCGGAACGCCCTTTGACCTTTACACAACACTGGAGGCAGGAGGGGCCAGACTCAAGCAATAATAATAATACACACAATCAAAAAAAATACAGTCCTCATATCCGCAACAATATATATATATATATAATTATATATATATATATATATATATATATATATATATTGTTGCGGATATGAGGACTGTATATTTTTTTGATTGTGTGCTTTATTATTATTATTATTGTTTATTCTGCGCCCCCTGCCTCCGGAGCTTTGTAAAGGTGAAAGGGCATCCCATAATTAGTCCACAAGCATACACGTCAGCCAAATAATAGAATACCCCTGTTTGATAGTTATATCTTATTCTGTGTTTTAGAGTAAGGCTGTGTCTCCCATTAATTGAAGTACTCCATTGCATCAGTGAAAGAGAATAGATCCCCTTTCATTCCCATCCCCAAAATCTCCATTTCCTTTCACATCCCCTTTCGTCATTGCCAAGCCTCGATTGCCAATTACATCCCCTCCAAAACCACCATTGAACATGTGCGCGGGTCGGGGAAGAGGGGCGTGCCCGCCCGTCGTCATCAAGGGCGGAGCGAGAGGGTCGCGTGACCAACCAGGGCCGAGGTGAGCACACCGATGGGCGTGTCCTGAAGGCCGGCGGCTTGATCGCCGGAGGCGCTATAAAGGCGCGCGCGCAAGACGCGTGGGGGTGGTCAGTTGGTTGCTTTGGGGAGTCGGTGGTGAGGAGTGAGTGGACCAAGAAAGAGAAAGAGTGGTTGGACCAAGAAAGAGAAAGAGTGGTTGGACAGGGAGAAGTGCAAGAGTGTTGTTGAGTTGAGGGTTTGAACCAGACGATTCAGACAAGTCCTGGGAAAGCAGCGGAGGCCACAGCAGCAACAACACCCAACAGCCACTTGGGGCCTGGACGGCGGTTTTGAGCAGGGCCGCGAAGGAACGGGGGCTGCTAAATGCGCCGATCGTGCTGCAGGACCCCCTTGGACCTTCCTCTCCCTCCAGCCATCCACCTCCTGCCTTTCCACCCTTCTTGTGTACGTGAGTTTGTTTTGTTTGTTCTGTCCCTGGGTTAATTAAGTCTGTATAAGCTAGTATTTGCACTGTGTCACCTGCGTCTTATGTGTTGTAAATAAACGTGACTGCTTTCTTTTTGCTTGTGTGTATAATAAATCCAATTACTCTTCTGTCCGTCTTCTCGTCTTATTCCTTTTTCTTCACATCCGTCGTCTTTGTCTTTTCCCTGATTGAATAGCTGTGGCGTGATACGGCCAACGTCTGGGTGGAATCGGGTGAGTCGGGGAACAACTGTTCGGTCGCGGAGCCTTCGCTCGGCAAACAACATCCTAAACCGCGATCAGTAACAATTGGTGTCGGGAAGTGGGACTGGACCCGAAGCGCGCTTAACGCGCTCAAAATTACAAAATACCGAAATTGCTTTTGTTTTACAAAACCCGAATTTTGAAATCGCGCCATGGCTGGTCAAGGCGACGGGATGCCGGTGGGAGAGATAGACGGGGTAGAATCGACCCAGGACCTCGGGGAAATGTATGTGGATGAAAGAGAGGAGGAGAACATTAGCAATGTGGTTGAGGGGGTATCAGGCGCACATAATGGCGCCCTCGCGCACATGGTTATTGTGGCGCCAAATTTAGCCGCGCCCGTGACCGTAGCAGCACCGGTGGATTTGAACCTTTTTATGGAACAAATAAAGGCCTTTATGGTTAAGTCGGGCGAAGAAATGGAAGACAGAAGGAGGGCTGATAGTGAGAAAATGGAAGACAGAAGGAGGGCTGATAGTGAGAAAATGGAAAGCAGAATGATGGGGGTAATGAGGGACGAAGTGAGGGGTACTGGTGAGGCGTTAGACAATGGGATAAAAGAGGTAAAGAATGGGTTAACGGGGGTAGAAAACAGAATGGCCGCTCAAGAGAATCAAATGGAAGGGATGAAAAAGGGGTTAGAGGGGTTAGAAAACAGGATGGAAGGCAAATTGCGGGAGATAGGGGAGCAATCTGCCCGAGAAATTAAACAAATGGGAGAGCAGATAGAGGAGGTAAAAATCGGGGTAGAAACCAAATTGGATGCTCAGAGGGATGAATTGGGACAGATGAGGGTGGCATCTACAAAGGAGATGGAGGAGATGAAAGAGGAGATACGA
This sequence comes from Myxine glutinosa, assembly GCF_964187855.1. NCBI lineage: Eukaryota > Metazoa > Chordata > Myxini > Myxiniformes > Myxinidae > Myxine > Myxine glutinosa. The sequence goes on along the minus strand of NC_136269.1, from coordinate 51,757,571 downwards.
CGAGGTGTGAGTGAGGAGGTCTTGGGGCTACGCGAGGAGGTAAAGCGAGGTGAGAAGCGTATGGAGAAAGAGGTGAGAAATAATACGGCTAGGTTACAGGAGGGAATAGAGGGTCTGACGAAGGGAGTAGAACAGCTGACAGTCGGACAAAGGGAACTAGCGGACCAAGTGGAAAAGAACACTGCAATCATCGGGGGTTTAAAAGCGACACAAAAGGACATTAAAAACGAATTAATAGCAACACAGAAGCAATGTCAGATGGTACGTGAGGGACTGACAATGAGGGTGGACGAGGTGACAGAGATAATGGAGACGAAGGACCGAGAGGTGAGGATGCACATAGAGACGGTCACGGTAGCCTTAGAGGACGAACTTGAGGAGACGCACCGGGAAATAAAAGAGGTGAAGCAAAAATTAGAGGAAGTGGAAGAAGAGGTGAGTGAAATTAAGAAGAGACGGACAGAAACTAAGAGAGAAATAAAGGAGGAGGTAATGGAATTGGTACAAGGTCGGTGCTCGAATCGTGATGTGCTGCTCACTAACCAAATAAAGAGTTTGCAGGTGGCAAAAGAGGTGCGGAGACGAGGTGCCAAGGTGAGTGTCGAAATATTCGGCAATGTATATGATGTGAGGGGAGCTTCAGTCGGCTTGGGGATTGGTTTGGATCCGGGTGTTCGTGAAAGGCCGTTGGTGAAGTGTGCAACAGGTCTGGTGTGTGAAAAAAGAGGTGTGCGAGAATGTCCGACCATGGGGTGTGTGAAGAAAAAGTGCGCGCCGACCAGTGAGTGTGCTGTCGAGAGTGAGTCGGTCATAGTGCGTGTGCGAGTGGGTACATGGAAGCGCGGTGTGGTAAGTGTTACGGAGGAAGTAACGAAAGAGTGTGCGCAAGAGGATGCACGAGAAAGGTGTGTAACGGACAGGTGCATGGGGAAAGAGTGCGCTGTCAAGAGTGAAGGAGAATGCACGCCTGTGGTGAGAGTTACAGAGGATGTAACGAAAGTGTGCGCAAGAGGATGCGCGAGAAAGGTGTGTAACGGACAGGGGCATGAGAAAAGAGTGCGCTGTCGAGAGTAAGGGTGAGTGCGCGACCGAGAGTGGAGGTGAGAGTAGTGAGAGTGACACGGAGCGTGAGTTTGTTGTGACAGGTGAGCGAGGATGTACACCTGGAATGGAAGGATGCACACCTGGAATGGTAGAGAGTGTGTGGGAATGCACACTTGAGTTGGTCGTGAGGCACGTGGTTGGGTGTGCGAGTGAGAGCACACCTGTGATTGTCACAGAGGAGGTGACCGAGGAGGGGGCGCGAAGAGGTGTGTTGGTGAGGTGTGCGAGCGACGAATGTGTGCCAAGGTGTTCGGTGGTCAGGTGTGTGACCAAGTCTGTGAGCGGAATGAGTGTACCGAGGTGTGTAAGGAAAGGTACGAGGAGCATGGGAACAGCTGGAGGTATGAGCAAGAAAGGGGTAGCGTATGCGTGTAAGCATCCAGGTGAGGCATCGACGGTAACCGGGTTAGCGGTTAGAGCGACTTTTAGCAGAATCGGGCCCTCGGTGCGTGCCGGGCTTCGCGTGCCGCGAGAACCAGCGGGGATCCGAGCCACGGCGGGTGCAAAAGGACCGCCGTACGCGATCCACGCTGGGCCTCGCTTGGAACGGCCGCGTCCGGGCTCCACTAGGCGGAGCGGGCAGCCCGATAGGAAGGGTCGTCATGGCGACCACTTTCTATTGAGACGTGCCGGCAGGTCGAGATCGGGACATTGGAAGGCTCCACGCCGAGGTGGTGCGTGGGATCTCGGCCCGGGTAAGCCCCCGCCCC